>NW_024080636.1:3495105-3595468 GCF_003009895.1 Hyaena hyaena | reverse complement strand
GGGGGAGGAAGGGGGAGGGGCCTGCCGGAGGGGGGAGGAGGGGGGAGGGGTGCAGGGTGGGGGAGGAGAGATAGGGGGAGGAGGTAGGAGGGGCCTGCAAGAGGGGAGAGGAGTGCAGGGAGGGGGAGGAGGTGGGAGGGGCCTGCCGGAGGGGGAGGAGGTGGGAGGGGCCTGCGGGAGGGGTGGAGGTAGGGGATGCTGCAGGGTGGGGAGAAGGCGGGCTGGTCTGGACACACCTGGAGTACAGGTTCTTTGGGAACTGGGTCCCGATCCTTTGCTGGAGTGTCTCCCTCTGACGGAATGTGGTACAAGGCAGCTTCCCCTTGGACCCTCTCCTGCGAGTACCGGGCCCACAGTAAACGTCGAAAGGGCCGTTTTCCTGACCCCGACGCAGTGACCTTGGCATCCGTGCTGTGGCCGCCTGCCCGCAGAGGCCTCCAAAGGCAGGAGCCCACCCCTTCCTCTAGCCCGTCCCGGGAGGGCAGGCGGTCCACGTCAGGAGGCCTGGCCTTAAGGGCAGCCTTCCTTCCGCCGCGCCACGTGTGTCCCTCGTAGAGTCTGTCCTCACAGAAGGAAAGTCTGGAGTCCGGCAGGGGTGCACGTATGCCCCTCAGCCGGGAAGCCAGCGCCGGGACAGAGCCAGAAAAGCCCGTACCGCGCTGAGTCCTTGCCGCCGGCGTTGTGGGACACGCATAGGAAGTGGTCTATATTTTTGGGGTTAACATTCAAAATTCCAAGTAACACAGGAGAGTCTGAAAATTGAACCCCACTCACCCATCCCAAGTGCCTCTAGGCGCCTCCTCCTGCCCCCGCACCCGGGATGAACGTGTGGCTGGTGAAGCCTGAGGCCAGGCTAGCGGGGTCTGGGGACCGGTGACAAGACAGGCCATGACCATGGGCTCGGAGCTCAGGGGCCAGTCACTGCCGCCACCTACACCAGCGGTGATGCATCCCCAGGTTGACCAGCACTCCCCCCAGCACCTACTATGCCCAGGTCCACCTTGGGGTGGGAAGGGGCTGCGTCTGGTGGGCAGGTCACTGGCAGTCGGGACCCCCCTCTGGGCCGGCACCGCCCTCCCCAGGTCACAGTCCTCTCCAGAAAGAGGCCCATCTTCCCTCCCAATCTGTTGCTCAGGCCCAGAAATTAGACGGGTGTCATTCAGAATGGGGCTCAGGCCACAACCACGGAGTGGGGGGGGGGAGCGTGTCCTTAAAGCTCTCCAAACAGAGAGGACCTCTCTTGGACTCCTCCTACTGCCCCACTTGGTGGCTTACGGCAGTGGCCACCCGCAAACCCCACTAATCCACCAGCCCTTCCGGTGGAAGCCCACGGTCCACGGCACTCCCCGCCACTGTGGTCAGACCTGCCCGGTGTCCCCCCAACAGCAGGACAGATGCAGGGCCCTCGCCCTTCACACGGACAAGGTCGCCAGCCACATGTTTGCCCGCTGCCCACCGTCCAGCCCTCCCACCCCAATCAAAGTGCTCCCCACACCATCAGGGGGACCAGACGTCCAGGCGTGGGCTCAGCCCTTGCCCCACCCTGGGGACCTTGAGGGTCCCACCTGTTCAAGCCAGAGCGTCCCTGGTCCACAGAGCCTGGTGGTCCCGGGGGAGCTCCCTGGGCAACAAAGCACACGTGTCCGTGGTACCGTGTCGTGGAAGCTGGTGGCAGATTGGTGGCCGTGGTGCCAGTAGTGCTGGTGGAGGCAGAGAGAAAGGACTGTGCCCAGGGAGGCCGCGTCCCCGCGTGAGTCCTGAAGAGGAATGGAAGCCAAGGACGAGGGTGCAGGAGACTGGAGACCTGCAGGGGCTGAGCCAGAAGGAGCACCCCGTCGTGGACGGGACGTTGGCCTTGAGCAGCCCCCACCACAGCCCTGTCCCAGCCACCGCCGCCCCTCGCCTGGCACAGACCCTCAGCGGCTGGCCAGTCAAGAAACTCCAAGGAAAAGAGCTAAGGAAAAAGCTTCTGGAAGCAAAGCTCGCCCAGTCGGCCAGGACTGAAAGCAGGTGCCATGGCCCGGAAGTCCCGAGGCATGGCATTGGGGTGACCGGGGAAGCACCCCGAGGTGCCCCTACACCGGGTGCCCGGCAGACGGCGGTCAGGTGGGACCCAGGAGCGGCGGACCTGAACCCCTGGCATCTCCCGGCTCTCTGCTTCCGCGGAAACACGCCAAGGAAAGGAAGAGAACCTGCCTCGAGGTGCAGTGGCCGGCTGGGCCTTCAGCGAGTGAGCGCTGGGGTCACCTCCTCTGCCCCCCGAGTCAGGCTGTGCTGGTGCCTGAGCCGGAGCCTTGTGGCTGTGGCCTTGTGCCGGCCTCTCGCCTCCCTCTTGAGCCCCACTTAGACTCTGCCTCTGCCCCCCGCCTCTGCTGGTGCCATTTGCCAGTGGTGGTGACCTTGTTCTGCCCAGCTCTGCCCCCCGCCCGGGGGCAGCCTTTACCAGCCCCTCCTCACCCCTGTGGTGACAGAGTCCAGGAGGCCGTGGGGCCCAAGACGGCAGCCTCAGACAGCTTTCCCTCTGCCATCTGTTGATTTGGGCCACACAGATAAACAGTAACCGGTGTCAAAAAGTCACCGGAGAGCAACGGCCCCAAGAGGCTGATTCTGAAAGCCGGAAGAGAGAACCTCTTTCCTTCGGCGTCTTAAAACCCTTGTGTCCTACCTGAACCCTCATTCTGCCAGGGTCACGGCCAAGATCGCCCGTTTTCCACCACAAGAGGCCCTTGCCTGGCGGGGCTGGAGTGGGCACCCACGTGACATTTTGGGGGTTGAATAATCACTCACCACCACCCCCAGCAGGAGAAGAAGATACTGAACTAGGTTAAGTCATTTAGCGAGCATGTGCTGAGCGCTTACTGTGTGCTAGGCTTCTAGAAAGAGAGACCACAGCCATGGGGCTGGCGGAATCCCTGGTACGTCCCTCTCAGTCACAGAGATAAAGGTGATTGGGGCCGGCCTGGGGGTGGCCAGAGCCCAGCGTTCCTTCAGGAGAAGGCAGTGCCTCCCTCCAGCACCCCCTGGTACCCTTGGGGGGATGGAGAGCATCGGCAGGGGGGCAGAGCAGGGCAGAGGTCACCGAGGGAGTCCCGAAGTCTGTGTCCTAAAGGAGAAGCTGCCGCCAGCCCGGCCTCACAACGTGGCCGCCGTTCCCCACCCGCAGAGAGCGAGGCAGAGAGGAGCCAGGCCACCATGGCCAGGAGAGCGGCCTCCGCCTCCACGCAGCACCATTGCCCCGTCTAGAACAGTCCCTGCCCCAGAAGGGAGGGTCCTTTCTCGTTCCCCTGGGACCCAGCTGTTTTTTACCTCTGGAAATGTAGCCAACCTGGTAAACGGTATCTGTATCGAAGTCCCTTTTCTTCACCAAAGATACACGCGGTGCAGCTCAGCCCTTCTGACCAGCGGGACGGTGCCGAGCCAACATCGTTCAGGCCAGAGCCTGAAGGACTGACGTTGGACAGAGCCCCCTCATCCACACATAGAGCAGACGGCTCGAATTCGCCCACGGCTGCCTGAGCACCTCTGTATGCCAGGCACAGGCACCGTGGTGGCATGGGGGCTGGAGGCCGCCTTGCTTCATGGACAGAACATCTCAGAGATGCCACAGGCATGGCCACGCCTTCCCTCCCGGCACCCCGCACACATGGTCCCCAGGATGCCGGACCCTCTGTTTCTCTGAGGCCTCCCCAGCCCCTGGCTGGGCCCTCTGAGTCTGAAACCGAACCCTTCATGTCTCAACCGGAAGCACTGAAAGGCCTGCGTCCCCCCCCCCCGCCACCCCCACCCATGGCCCTGCGAAGCGGGTGGGCCTGACGCCCCTCCGATGTGGAGGCTGAGACTCTGGGAGGCCCAGGGATGTGCCCAAGGCGAATGGCTCGTAATTGCTGGAAGTGAGAATCCAACCCGAGCCCATCTAAACCCAAGGTCGGGAATGCCTGTGAAACATCGGTGACAGTTGTGCAGATTGGGAAGCGCAGCTGAGTCAGCCCTGGCCGTGGGGAGTTTGGGGGCAGGGACGGAGAGGAGGGAGTCAGGAGGGGTGCACGTAGTGCCCTTCCCTCCCTCCGGAGCTAAAAACTCAGGGGAGGACCGGCTTCTGGCCTCTCCCCTGTGTGGACAGGCCACTTCCACCGCAGGGCAGGCTCGGCCGCGGCTGGGGGCTCACGCAGAGTGGCCCCCAACCCTGGAGAGATGCGCAGATATTAGAGAATGCGGGTGTCCCTCAGAAACAGCGTGGTGAAAAGTAGGGGCCAAAAGAAAGCTCACCAACGCCTCCCACGTACTTTGTTGTGCAGTTTGGGGGGGGGGCATAGATCCCCAGGACAAGTCTCACTCCGCCGAGGGCAGAACCTTGAACAGTCTGAGCAGACCCGGTCCACCCCTCTTGGAACAGGCTATCTGAACAGCTCCGGGGGGTCCTTGTTTCCCCAGCCTCCGCTGGGGGTCCCGGGAAGGCGTCCCCCTGTCCGGGCGCCCTGGCAATCACTCTGCCTGCAAGAGTAACAAATATCAACGCGACCATGTTGTTTTTTCCTTCCATTGCCTCCAGTATTCAAGGTTTTGTTTTCTCCATCATGTTCATACGTATGCATGTAATTAAACGTTTGTGGAAATCCCTTTAATAATAAACAGGAAATGAACCTAAATATTGTTCGTTTCTCTCATTCATCAGAGGTCATCCAGAGGGGAAGGAAGGTAACTGGAATCAGGAAAAAAAAAATTTTTTTTCCAGACATTCCTTGGCTGTTGTTCGGGGCTAAAAGTGAAGGGGCTAAGGTCAGCTTCTGGAAGGCAAAGCGGTGGATTTGAGATTTGCATGTTAAGAGCACCCGAAATCAGGGACCTGACAGCTTCCTAAATGAGCTGCCAGGAGGTAGAATTTCTCTGTTTCAAATTCCACTGCTCCTCATGACTCGCAGTGTGAAAAAGATCTTCCTCTATACTGTGGGGTTTGTTGGTTTGTTTGTTTTTTTAACGTTTATTCATTTTCAAGAGACAGAGATAGAGCACGAGCCAGGGAGGGGCAGAGAGAGAGGGAGACACAGAATCTGAAGCAGGCTTCGGGCTCCGAGCTGTCAGCACAGAGCCCGACGCGGGGCTGGAACTCACGAACTGCCAGGTCATGACCTGAGCCGATCAGACACCCAACCAGTTGAGCCACCCAGGCGGCTCTACACTGTGGCTATAATCTTGGAATCACGGTCACCGTGGGCCCAAAACTAGATGCGCAATCGATGATGTGTGTGTGTCCGCACACACATGCATCTGTTTCTCTGGGAATATGACCCATGGCTTTCATTAGATTCTCAAAGAAACCCAGAACCCCAAAGAGACTGATAACCATTACTCTCTTCGAGAATGTGGAGAATCCCCTGGCATCATGCACTCAGCAGGAGAAAAGAAAACAATCTTATAAATGACACTAATATTCCAAATAGGTGACAATAAACAGCAAGGTTGTTTTGCCTGTTTGGTTGGTTGGGTTTTTTGGTTTAACGGAATAAAAGTCTAAGGAAATTTCTGGAATATACACAAAAGAACTGAAAAAGCAGGGTCTCAGAGATCAATTTGTATACCTCTGTTCACAGCAGCCTTACTCACAATAGTCAACAGATAGAAGCAGCCCAAGTCCTGACCAATAGGAACATCAGTGCTCATTTAGGAACGTGTTGGGATAAACCACATATGGTCCATCCAAAGGAACAGGATTCAGCCTTCAAAAGGAAAGCAGCCCAGGGCACTTGGGTGGCTCAGCTGACCAAGCACCAGACTCTCAGTCTCAGCTCAGCTCAGCTCATGATCTCATGGCTCACGAGCTCTAGCCCCACATTGGGAATGTCAGCACGGAGCCTGGTTGGGGATTCTGTCTCTCCCTCTCCCTCTCAAAAAAAAAACTTTTAAAAGCAAGTAAATAAATAAATTGTGAATGAACCTTGCAAACACTCTGCTCAGTGAAAGAAGCGAATCACAAAAGCCAAATTTTGTATGGTTCCATTTTCAGGAGCATTGAGAATAGACAAGTTCACGAAGGTGCATGAGTGGCTGCCGGGGGGGGGGGGGGGGGGGGGGGGGGGGGGGGGGGGGGGGGTTGGGGAGGGACTGCTAATGAGTATACGGTTTCCTTTTAATGTGACGGAAATGTTCTGGAATTGGATCACCGGGATGTTTGCGCACCATGCCGCCTTGTGAGTGAATATACTAAAAACCACTGAATTGTATAGTTCAAAGGGTTAAATGTCATGAACGTGAATTACTTCTCTGATACAATAAGAAGTAGGTATTTGAGGGGCACCTGAGTGGTTCAGTAGGTCGAGCGTCTCACCTTGGTTTCAGCTCATGATCCCAGGGTCATGGAATCGGGCTCATGAGTGCAGAGTCTGCTTGGGATTCTCTCTCTCTCTCTCTCTCTCTCTCTCTCTCTGCTCTCCGACTCACACACATGTGCACTCTCTAAAATATAAAAAGAGAAAGAAAAAGAAATAGGTATTTGGTCTTTGTCCCAATTCTTGCCATCCAGCTCCTAAACCCTCCGAGTCTCCAGTGTGATGTCTTCTGCGTGCTATGAAGGACTAGGGGCCGGGGTCCCTGGATCGCTCCCGGATGAGCTGGCCACTGGTCACCAGAAAGACCAAGGCATGTGTAGAGGATCCGAACTGAGTTCCACTCCCTGACCTGTGGCCAAGGATTTAATCGATTGTGGCTATGTAATGAAACCTCTATAAACCCCCCCAAATAAGGGGTTCAGAGAGCTTCCAGGCTGGTGGCCACGCAGAGGTGCTGTGAGGGTGGAGTGCACGCGCACATACACACACACACACACACATTTGGTTCCAAAATATGACTAAAAACAGTTCAGGTCTAAACAAGACAAAACAAGACACCCCAATGTGGAGTGAAAAAAAGCTTCCTAAGTTAATACCACCATATCTTTAATCTCAAAATCAAGCAAACCTGAACCAGATATTGCTTAAGTAAACATCCACACACAGGTGAGGAAGGAGTATTTTTTTTAAACATTTATTTATTTTTGAGAGACAGAGACACAGAGGCTGAGCAGCGGAGGGGCAGGGAGAGAGGGAGACACAGAATCCAAAGCAGGCTCCAGGCTCCGAGCCGTCGGCACAGAGCCTGACCCGGGGCTCGAACCCACAAACTGTGAGATCATGACCAGAGCCGAAGTTCGACTTGACTCTCCTTCCAGGAGAAGGAAGGGGAAATGATGGAGAAAAGTGCAGCACTGTTGTTGTTGTGTTTTTTTAAATATTTTATTTATTTCTGAGAGAGAGAGAGAGAGAGACAGTATGAGCAGGGGAGGGTCAGAGAGAGAGGGAGACACAGAATCCGAAGCAGGCTCCAGGCTCTGAGCCAGATGTCAGCACAGAGCCTGATGCGGGGCTCGAACCCACGAACCGTGAGATCATGACCTGAGCTGAAGTTGGACGTTCAACCGACTGAGCCACCCAGGCGCCCCGCAGCACTGTTGTTCTTAACAGCTTACGTGGGGTTCCCCTCTCGTTTTATTTGTATCAAGTATTTTATAGGAAAACAAAGGGACAGCGTGGGTTTGAACACATGTCCTTCGAAAGCTGCCAGACTAGAGACCAGCCTATCCTCTCCCTGCGGGCTCCCCACCCCGACTCTCCCTACCTCCCCACCCGCCCCCACCCGGGCAGGGAAGCCGACTACTGCCCCTTTGGTTGCTGAACAGATGAAGTCCTTGACTTGGGCGTGGGCTCCAGAGTGGATGAAAAACACACGTTCTACAGGCACCCTCAGCACAGCCCAGGGCAGGAGAAGATTGCAAAGGTCACCCCAGGCTTGTGATTTTTTATTTTTAGGACAGAAATTCCTTTTTCCTCTCTCTTTCTCTGTCTTCTTTCTCCCTGGGGGCGAGGGGGGGCAGAGGCGGGATTGGATGTCAATCAAATTGCACCTTCAGCGTCCCCTGAAAGGGGCGCCACTTCAGATGAGACCCAGACAATGAGTTGAAATTAAAGAGGGGAGCGGAGGGCAAGGGCCCCCAGGGCGGAGGGGCAGGACACCCCCTGAGCAGGGGCTGTGCGACCCGCTGCAGGAGCAGGAGGCCACCAGAGGGGCAGGACTCAAAGAGCGAGGGAGAAGGTGCTGCCAGGAGGCGGGAGAGGCCAGCAGGGCTCAGGGGTCCCACGAGGGGCTGGGCTGGTACCCTGGGCACCGGGTAACTACGCAGCGTTTCAGGTAGAGACCTGATGCCATTGGGTTTGCATTTGGGGAAGAGAATGCAAAACGGGCCTGCCCTGTCCGAGGGATGGGTCAGGCATGTTCACGGGACGGGACCACTGCGCGAGAGAGACACAGGCTCTCAGGCTCCCTTTTCCAGTGGGAATGACCTCTGGGAGGCCGCGGCCAGAGCTGCTACAACCCTTCCATCACTACAGGGGCACAGCCCAGCAGAGGGGGAAGCCGGGAGAACAGAACTGAGAGACAAGATAGGAAAACCGGATCCTAGAGATGCTGGTGCGCCCCTAGATCAAGCTGGACCTGAGGCCTGTGCGAACACCTGTGTTAAGTGTCCTATGGTAGTTCTGGCTGCCATAGCAAAATGCCACAGACTGCGTAGCTTAGACTACAGAAATTTGTATTCTGGAGGCTGGGAAGTCCAAGGTCAAGGTGCCAACCCATTTTGTTCTTAGTAACGGTCCTTTTCCTGGCTTCTCACTGTGTCCTCAGTTGGCAGAGACCGTACTCTGATATCTATTTCTTTTCTTTCTTTTTAAAATTTTTTAATGTTTTATTTATTTCTGAGAGAGAGAGAGAGAGAGAGACAGCGTGACTAGAAGAGGGTCAGAGAGAGAGGGAGACACAGAATCCGAAGCAGGCTCCAGGCTCTGAGCTGTCAGCACAGAGCCCGACGCGGGGCTCGAACCCACAAACCGTGAGATCATGACCTGAGCCGGAGTCAGATGCTCAACCAACTGAGCCACCCAGGCGCCCTTCTATTCTTTTCCTTGTAAGGGCATCAGCCCTATCAGATCAGGACCCCACTCTTATAACCTCATTTAACTTTTATCTTCTCACAGGCCCTTTCTCCAAATACAGCCACAGTGGGGAGTTAAGAATTCAACATACGAATTTGGGTAGACACAAACATTCAGTCCATAACATTGTACTGGCCAATAGATACCCTTTACCTTTTTTTTTTTTTTTAACATTCATTCATTTTTGAGAGAAAGAGCATGAGTAGGGAAGGGGTGGAGAGAGAAGGAGACACAGAATCCAAAGCAGGCTCCAGGCTCTGAGCTGTCAGCACAGAACCGAATCCAGGGCTCAAACCCACAAATCACGAGATCATGACCTGAGCCAAAGTCAGACGCTTAACAGACTGAGCCACCCAGGCGCCCCTAAATACCCTTTATCTTTAAGCCAGTTTGAGTTGGATTTACTGTCCCTTGGAGGAGATTAACTCTACACTGATGTGGAGAGGGGGAAGATGGAGGTGTCAGGAAGGACAGGTAGGTTTTCAGCTAGTGGAACATATAGTTGCTCCTAATAAAATAATTATTAGAAGTATGACATATGCTATCTACACTGGCATAAGGCTATAATGCACGGTACAAAATATAATATCGTTCTTATTTGTGATGATCAGGTCAGTGAAGTAGATCCTACTTACCTACTGACAATAAAATCTTGTTACGTACTGAATATTCACAGTAAGGTCCTGAGGTCCCTGCCTGCCTGCCACCTGATTCGTGCCCCATTCTATGGCCTGCAAGGTGCAGGCGGCCGCGGGAAATTGCAGGGTAGGGATGCAAAGGGTGTGTGCGGGAAACCGAGGCTGAGCAGCCCTGCTCCGGATTGTGTAGAGAAAACTGAACACTTCTGGTTGTGCAGTGTGTTCCTTCTCATCTATAAATCTGCAGGGTTTTTATTTATATTTTGTTTAGTAGTCTTTTTCTCTTTTTTTAAATTTTTTTAATGTTTATTTATTTTTGAAGTAGAGACAGAGAGACAGAGCACGAGCCAGGGAGGGGAAAAGAGAGAATCTGAAGCAGGCTCCAGGCTCCGAGCTGTCAGCACAGAGCCCGATGCGGAGCTCGAACCCACAAACCATGAGATCATGACCTGAACCGAAGTCGGACGCTTAACCGACTGAGCCGCCCAGGTGCCCCCTGTAGTATTTTTAATTATTGTGCAATAAATCTTTTCAGGAGCATGACACTTACAAAAAAGGAGTCCACGTTTCATTTAAAATTAAGTCCTGAATCTCCATTTCTTGGATTTGATTATGTCCCTCTTTCTCTATCTTTTTTTAAAGTTTATTTGAGAGGCGGGGGGTGGGAAAGGGCAGAGAAGAGGGGGAGAGAGAGAGAGAGAGAGAGAGAGAGAGAGAGAGAATCCCAAGCAGACTCCACACTGTCAGTGCAGAGGCCGACATCAAAGTTGACTATGCAATAAAAACTTCCACAAAATATTTGTCGACGTTTACCCTCCACCATGGGGGCCAATGAGATGTCACTAACCACAAGCCACATCAGATGATACAATTCCGACTCAGAAGCATCACATCTACTTCAAAAGTTGATAATTATTTTCGAGGACTGTGCCCAGAAAATGAATCACTACGTGAAGCCACAGAAGCCGGTTGATGTGTCACTCCATAAATCCTGACTTCATTTAGATCAAATGATTTCTTTCTTTCATTTTTTAAAAAAATTTTTTAGTGTTTTACTTATTATTTCTGAGAAAGAGAGAGAGACAACATGAGCAGGGGAGGGTCAGAGAGAGAGAGAGAGAGATACAGAATCCAAAGCAGGGTCCAGGCTCTGAGCTGTCAGCACAGAGCCCACCACAGGGTTTGAACCCAAGAACCATGAGATCGTGACCTGAGCCGACGTTGGACGCTTAACCGACTGAGCCACCCACACGCCCCAATGACTTCTTTCTTTTAAATGACATTAACTTCACTTGCTACAATTCCAAGCTGTCTTGTCCTCTAATGGAAAGCAAAGCCATCACTGTAGATGCGAGATTCCTCCACCGGCTGAGGAATTATTCCACAGAGGACGTGTATCCTCTGTGTATCAAATGTATCCAATGTGTATCAAAATATACACATGAAATATATTGTATATCAAAATATATAAATGGAATGGATGGTTCCATTTTTTTCATCCACCTTATGGAATCAGAATTAAGCTCTTGGAAATGTATTCTGTCCAAAGTGACAAAGAGAAGGCAGGCAAAAGAAACGTAGGTGAAAGTGAGTGTCCTTACGATCTGCAGTCCATTCATAACTATCTGAGACAGGCGGAGTGTGACAATCCTCAAGGCACTCACAACTGCCTTAATGCCTTGCTACAGACCAAAACACAAAAAACAAACAAACAAAATCTTAGCTTAACAATAGCCAGATTTCCGGGATCCTGTAAGTCTTCTTTAAAAAACATATGGAGGGGCGCCTGGGTGGCTCAGTGGGTTGAGCGGCCTACTTTGGCTCAGGTCATGATCTCACGGTCCGTGGGTTCGAGCCCCGCATCGGGTTCTGTGCTGACAGCTCAGAGACTGGAATCTGCTTCAGATTCTGTGTCTCCCTCTCTCTCCGCCCCTCCCCCACTCAAGCTCTGTCCCTCTCTGTCTCAAAAATAAAATAAACATTAAAAAAATAAATAAATAAAAACATACGGAAATCCCTTTGGAAACTTCTTTTCTCTCTAACCTCCTTCTCCAACTTAAAAGTATATTATCAATCACGCTTCATGATCCTGATCCTAAGCGTTGCTCTTTCTGCCCTCCGGTTCTGTCCCTGTGCTTTAATAAAACCACCTTTTTTTGCACCAAAACGGTCTCTAGAATTGACAGTTCTCTCCCTGGCCACGTCTCATCACCAAGTAAAAACCCAACATTATTGTGAGTGTTACTCAGGTAAATTCAGTACAAAAGTTGAACACAGATGGCATTTCTTTTGCAATAACGCCCATATGAAGTGTGATGGGCATAGCAGAAAGGGACTAATATTCCCACTAAATTAAGAACCCCCCCCACAGAGCAGAAATGTACTTGGAATTGGGTGTGTTTAATAATGTCACCCAAACAAACTGTAAATTACATCATTTGAATTAGAAATCATAGTTGCCAAAATTTACAAACATTTTTTTCATAATTAGACTAAATGAACTACAAAATTTGTGTGACAAAAGTGATGGTAGAGGGGTGCCTCGGTGGCTCAGTCTGTTAAGCGACTGACTCCTGATTTTGGCCGAGGTCCTGATCTCATGGGAGTGAGATCAAGCCCCTTGTCTTCAAGCTCTGTGTTGGGTATGGAGCCTCCTTAAGATTCTCTCTCTCTCCCTCTGTCCCTCCCCTGCTCATTCTCTCTCTCTCAAAAAAAAAAAAAAAAAAAAAAAAAAGGCCATGGTAGACACAAAAATGCGCAAGTGCACAGCAGTAACGATTTTTTCTGGGCCCCTCAACAACAGACACTTTGGAAGTGTGAGTCTTTGCACACCACTGTTAAGTGTACTGGTGACATTGAAGGAGTCCTCGGAACTGGTGCATTTTATCCAAATTAAGTTCAAAACTTTTAAAGTATTCAGAGTCTGTATCTCCCTCTGTCTCTGACCCTCCCCTGCTCACGCTGTCTCTCTCTCTCCTAGAAATAAAAATTTTAAAAAAATTTTAAAAAAGTATTCAGCAACTGAATACCCCCCCAAAAAAATAGCCTTAAAGCTTTGTAGCAAATTATGACTGCAAAATTGCCACAAGGTAATGAAACGTGGCCCTATAAAAGCAGAAAAACTTGAAAAAACTGAACACTCAAAGAATGATTTCTGAAGTTCCGTAATCGCACTTTGAAATACTATCGCACTACCTCCCGTTGTTTAAAAACAAAAACAAAAACAAAAACAACTCTGAGTTTAATTGAATAAATTTACATTTTTAATCCAATTGTACGGGTATCGTGAAGCACCACTATTCTGCAGCACCGAAATCTGGTGAAACGCTCAAAAGAAATCAGAATCCCTCCCATCCCCCCACCCCGGGCCTGCAAGTCTTCAAAGTACAGCGGGTCTCCCATCCAAGTACTAACCAGGCCCGGCCCCGCTTAGCTTCGGAGATCAGACGAGATGGGCGCGTTCAGGGTGGTATGGCCTAGACTGGGTGGCTCAGTCGGTTAAGCGTCTGACCTACTCAGGTCATGATCTCGCGCTTTGTGAGTTCGAGGCCCGCTTCGGGCTCTGTGCTGACAGCTCAGAGCCTGGAGCCTGCTTCGGATTCTGTGTCTCCCCGCTCTGCCCCTCCAATGCTCATGCTCTGTCTCTGTCAATAATAAATAAACGTTGAAAAAATTTTTTTAAAAAGTGTAGTGGGTGCAGGGCCCACCCCAGACTCCAGGCCTCAGTTTCCTTTTCCGGACAGCTTCTAGAGCCTCTTCCGCTTCCGACCGCGTGGAGGCCGCACGGCCTCACTCCCGCCATGCCCCGGGGCAGCCGCGGGGCGAGAGAGAAAACCCCGCCCCCAGCAGAAGCGCGTGCGCACTCGCCCGCGGCGCCGAGCCCCCAAGGCGCCCCACGCCCGCGCCCCCCCTCCCTACGCGGGCCCGCGCGTTCACGCACTCGCGCACGCGCCCCTCGGCCGGCCGGGCGGCCCGGGCGCCGGGTCCGGCTCCCGAGGCTTCGCTGCCGGCGGCCCGCGGCGAGCCGGCGCCGGGCGGGCGCCGCGCGGTGGGCGGGGGCGGCGGGGAGCTCGCGAGGAGGGCGGGGCGGGCGGGGCGGGCGGGCCGGGCCCGCGGGCGGCGGCGGCGGAGGGCACTCGGCGGCGGCGCTGGTGCGGGCGCCATGGAGGCGAACGGGGGCCCGGAGCGCCCGCCTGCCGAGCGCGACGGCCCGGGCCTGACTCCCGAGGACGGCGCGCGGGCCCGCGCCGAGTTCGCGGCGCTGCACGGCCCGGCGCTGCGCGCGTCCGGGGTCCCCGAGCGGTACTGGGGCCGCCTCCTGCACAAGCTGGAGCACGAGGTGCGGGCTGGGGCGACGCGGGAGGACCGGGGTGCCGAGCGGAGCCGGGGGAGCGGGAAGGGTGTGGCTGCGGGCGGGACCCCGGCGGGGCAGCCGGGCCAGGTGCGCCGGTGGGGAGGCAGGGGGGCCCCTGGACGACTCCTGCAGCCCGGGCTGCTGGGGTGCCTGCCGGACACGGGGGGAAGGCGCGGCCCCGGGCCCGGGCCGCCTGTGACCGAGAGGTCAGGCCTGGGGGTGTGTCGGCGCTGGGACGCGGCGGGGACCAGGCGGGAGAGGCGGACAGGAGGTTCACCGACGAAGAGCATGAATGTCGTGATGACCGACTTAGATGTTGCCTCCTTGGCAGTTTAGGAGCTGCCTAGAGTTTGGGGCCGACGAGTGGCAGCGGGAGCCCAGTGCCCGTGGCCCCGATCCTGCCGGCGCCTGGGGCTCCTGCTGTGCGCCGGGCGCTGTACGGAGTTTGCACATCCCAGCCTCACAGGTTTATCATGCCCATTGTGCAGTTGAGAAAACTGAGTCACAGGAAGAGGAAGAGTCTCCTGAGGTCTGTCAGAGTCGGGAACCTGTGCCTTGCTTTCAGCCCCTCCCTCCTTCAGGGAGAATGGATGACCCATGAATTTGCGAGGCTTGAACTGTCGGGGCCATAGACTTCTTAAATGTTTCATCATTGGATTTGAGCCCCGGTCCCCCTCATTTTGCAAAGGGAAGAAAACCCGAGGTTGTGGGAGATGGAAAAGGAATCTACAGAAAAAAGGGCTTATGTGCTTCCAGACTCTCTGCCCTTTTGTGGGGACACCAGCCTTTTCTAGCCTGGGCCTCCAGTGGGGCTCCCCACGGGTGCTGGCTGCTAAGTGAGCCCTGGTTTTAGTAGTTTGCCCAGGTGTTGAAGCCAGAGCACACTCACAGGCCGGCTCAGGGCCTTCTTAGCTGGAACTGGGCTCCTGGAGGGGGAGGGTGCTGCCCCCTTGGGGCAAGAGTGGCCCAGGTGATGAAAGGGAACCCCAGATCCAAGAAGAGGTTGTCCCCCAAGCCTAGCTGCTAGACAGGCCCCCACTGAGGCAGCCAGCCAGTTTTTCTGTCGAAATCACTGGTACCCTCCTGCTCCTAACACCTAGTTGATATGAAAAAGGCACAATGTCAGTGGCACTCAGTACATACCGGCCCCTTGTAACAGTGAACTTCCCCTGTATCACTTGCCCTCAATTAGCCAATATGTCCTGAGCACTTGGCTCTGGTCCCAGGTATGTGCTGGGGACCCCACCAGTCTGTTAGTGAAGATAAGAAGGTCCTCGTGCTGGGTGAAAGGCGCACGGTGTGGGAGAACCCCCCGGCCCTAGCCCAGCCAGCCTCCGTGGGCAGTAAACCCTCATTGGTCCATCTAAGCCGGAGTCCCCACTGGAAAGCCCGACGGGAAGAGGGCCCCAGTTCCCACAGTCTTAGTGGGGATTGGGAGGGGGGCGGGTCCGGAGGCAGGATATGAGCTTCAGCCAGTGCCACAGCACATGGTGGGCGGTCACCAGAGTGCAGCGTCCCCTGCACACCGGCCGCTGTCGCTCTACCAAGGGGCAGCCAGTATTTTTCCATGACCCTCCCTTGCCATCAGAGGTTATGGGCAGAGCTGTGAGTCATCACTTCACCAGACCCAAACCTGCGTCCGTTGTTCTCCGTGAAACCTGCGGCTGGGGGCCAGGTGTGGGGGTGGCACCTGCCAGCAGACTCCCCGGGGCCAGTGGCCCTGGTGCCTCACCCCCAGGCAGTTTTGTTGGAAAGGGTGGGAAGTGTAAATTGCAACTCCGGCTGCTGCTGCCGCCACTGCCAGGAGCTTCCTGGCTGCAAACCACACCCCTTCATTACCCCCTTAGGGGCTTCTGCAGTTCAACAGGGAAGGGATCGTGGTCACCCCTACTTCACAGCTGGGGAGAGGGCAGGCCCTGTATCCCCAGGGCTTGTGCTGCCACACTGTGCCCCTCCCTTGCATGGGACTTAGTGTTCTGCATTGAAATCCAGGGTGTGAACTCCAGTCCTTTGACAGCTCTGTCCTGAAGGGAAAGTGGCAGCCTCGCCCGCCCACGCTCTGACGGCTTAGGGAGGCTGGGCTTGAGGCAGCTCCCCTTGTCTTCCAAGGAACCTGGCTCATTCCACCTGTTCCACAGCCTTCCTTACCCCCAGCTTCTGTGGCCCCCTGCCTGGTGTCCTTTGACCAGCATGCATGGCTTCCCTGCTTTAACGCCCCCCTCCCATCGGGCCCCGGCACCATTTACCTGCGCCTCTTAACATGGCCTGACCTTACTGCACTGTGCCACCTGGCTGTCTGCTCCCCGGGCAAGATCATGAGCGGTCCACCTTCACGCCCCAAAGTGCCCACCTGCCCAGCACAAAAAAGCTTCTTGTAGCTGGTTTCCATCTGCCGGGAATGCAGTTTTCTTCTGTTAGGGTCATGAGAAGTAGGTTTTAGGGGAGAACTGGCATTTGTGGAGTCCCCACTCTGTGCCAGAGACTTCCTGTGTGCTGGTCTATCGATTTAACACTCAGCCCTCCTGGAAGGCAGTGGATGCCTTCCCCCCGGGTGAGAGCCTGGTCTCTGGACCAAGCACTGCTTGAGAGCCAAGCAGTGATGGCGGCAAATGCTTCCACGCCATTGGCCGGGCTTAGGTGCCCGAAGCTTTCTATGTCTTAATCATTTAATCTTTCCAGCAACCCTCTGAGGCAGGTTCTGAGGTTGCCATTGTATGGATGGGCAAACAGGCACAGAGATTCGGTGACTTGCCCAAGGCCCCATAGACTGGCTCCGGAGCAGGCGAGAGAAGGCTGACTCTGACTCGGCTGCACGGCTGCACGGGGCTGGCATTGTCCTTTACAGGGAAACTTCAGGACCAAGGCCCTTATCTTTGAACCACAGGCCACACTTTGTGCAGGCCCAGGCTGCCCCTTGTCTGGGTGGGCGTGGTGGCTTTGGGAGGTTCTTGGGCGCCTGTTTCCTGGATTGCCTCCCCTGCCTTGGCGTAGGATTGGCTCTTCTGGTCTAATTGGGGTGAGACCCACCAAGACCCCACCTCTTAACGTTCACTTCTGACGTGTCTGGGGCTGCTCACTGCCTTTCAGGACTCCTTCCCTTGTGCGGCCAAGACCAGACTATTTACTATTCCGCCACATACACACAGCCCTACATCCAAGACCAGGTCTCCGGTGTGAGGGACTTTGGACAATAGCTGGTCCCGGCTCTGACTGACCTCTAGGAGCCTCCGTTTCCCCACCTGTAAGATGGATAGTCGGCTAATAAATAGGTCCTGCTTCTCCCGAGGGGTTTAGCTGGTCCTTGAGGCCCCCCGGCCGGGGGTGTGGGCAGCCTGTCAACACGCCTGCTGTGGCCCCAGGTTTTCGATGCCGGGGAGATGTTCGGGATCATGCAGGTGGAGGAGGTGGAGGAGGAGAGTGAGGCCGAGGCGGCCCGGGAAGTGCAGAGGAAGAAGCCCAACCCCGGCAGTGAGCTCTGCTACAAGGTCATCGTGACCAGCGAGAACGGGCTCCAGGCAGCCAACCCCAACAGGTAGGAGCCAGAGGCCAGATGCCCGTCGTCCATGCCATGGCCCTCAGGGTGGGCCCCCTCTTAGATGTTACCAAGGCTGGCACCTTTGGGAAGAAGATGTAAATGCAGGCACCATTGTTTCCTGTGTGCCGAGCACTGGGCTCCGCCAGCCTCACGATGGGCACTTGTGGCCACCAGCTGGGCCCCACGGCCACATCGGCCCCCACACCAGTGACGCCCCCCTGCGAGTCATGTTTCACCCAGAACCATCACCAGGGTCCTGCAACAGAGGTGTGATGCCTATCGACTGATCCGTTCCGATTTTGCTGATGAGGCGTGGGGCAGGGGGAGGACTTGGCCAAGGTCACACAGCTGGTTAAGAGCGTGGGCGTGGGTGCACGGAGCCTCCCCCCTGAGCCTGGGAGCCCTCTGGAGACCTGTCTCCGCTCCTATGAGATCTGCGTCTCTGGGTGGAGCCCAGGAAGCGTCAACAGGTTTGCCCGGATTATGAGCAGTGTGGTCTGATTGACTCCTCCGGTGGGGACCCCCGGGCCCAGAGCAGGCATGGGCCTTGCCCAGCGCCGCAGGGTAGATAGGGCAGAGATAAGACCAAACCTCAGGACTGCTGCCTCCCAGGAGCCGAGAGGCGCTGTCTTCAGCCATGGCAGGCCCGTCTGCCGCTTTCTTGGAACCTTAAGGAGGAAACTTGCCAGCCTCTCGAGGTCACCGGGCCCCTGTGTCCATAAGGACAGGGTCTTCCCTTCCCGGAGGAAAGGGTCTGGCTGGTCTCTTCTTCTGCAAGGTTTTCTGGCCTCCCTCACCAGCCTGTGAGGGGCGGGAGAGGCCACACGGGTCACGACAGCAGCCAGGTGCCACCACCCACATGCTGTGTCTCTCAGAAACTTGCAGGCGCACCTCTCACATCAAGTTCAGCACAGCAGCCTCCGCATGCACCTGCTCTGTTCCCGGCTGTGCTGCTCAGGGGCCAGGGCCCAGCAGCCACCAGCCAGGTGCAGGACGGGGTGCGGGTGCAGTCCCTGGGCTTGGAGCCCCGGACATTGGCTTCAGCTCCACGGCCCTCCCTGCTCCTGGGCGTTTCTCCCTTTGGAGCCTCGTGAGTCTCCCCTGATTGCCAGGCTCCAACCCCATCCTCCCTCCACACGTGCTGAGTCCAGCACCCCTGGTGAGCATTTGCCCGGGGTCACCCTCAGGTATCCCACCTTGAAGCTTGGCCGGGTGCCCTGCATCCCACGGGCGTAACCTCTACGCGCGAGGGCAGGAATAAATCTTCCTCTGCTGCCAGGCATGCAAACAAAATGTAGCACAAGCACAGTGAAATAAACACTGCCGATCTGGTCTTGCCACCCAGTCGAAGAACTGGAGCTTTTGCTGTTCCTTTCATCTCCTCGAGGGAACGGAGGTGAGGCCTGCGTGGCCGGCGGGGCTCTGGATGGAGCCCCAGCAGCCCTGCCCATGGGGCGGCAGGAATGCCCGCCTGGCCCTCCACCGCCTTCCCCCACACGGTGCGCGAGGTCCGTGCAGCCACCCCCTGGGCTCTTCCGGGGACTGGAGCACGCGGGGCGTGGGTGTGCATAGGCGTGGAGGTTTGATGCCTCTCCCACAAAACGCCTTGGTGTTTCCCAGGAAGTGCCCTGAAGCCCCGGGCACGTGTGGGTAGAGCTCTGAGTGACGGCTCCCGTGCGCAGCTGCCTGCTGGGGCCTTCCGCCGTGGGCAGCGTCTGCCTTTGCTGAGCACTTGCCGTGTGCCAGGCCTGCAGGTAGCCAGCTGGGGGCATGCGCGTGTCCAGCAGCTCCAAGTCAGGTGGAAGATGCTTGTTACAGTGATGGGTAGTAATAATCAGCAAGACCTCAAGTACATAGTGTGTGGTCTGCATGTTGTATGTTTTGTCTCATTTGGTTTTTGTACCAGCCCGCTGAAGGGAGGCAGGGACCCACTGAAGGGAGGCAGGGACCCACTGATGGAGACAGTAGGCAGGGACCTACTGATGAGGTGCAGGGGCCCATTGATGGAGACAGGGACCCACTGATGGAGGCAGGGACCTACTGATGGAGACAGGGACCCACTGATGGAGACAGTAGGCAGGGACCTACTGATGAGAGGCAGGGGCCCATTGATGGAGACAGGGACCCACTGATGGAGGCAGGGACCCACCAATGGGAGGCAGGGACCCACCGATGGGAGGCAGGGACCCACCGATGGGAGGCAGGGACCTACTGATGGAGTCAGGGTCCCCACTGGCTTTTTCAGGATTGGACGAGGGAGAGAAGCTTCCCCAGGCCCCACCCTCCTCCTCAGCATCTCGCGCCAGAGCCCCCTGCCAGCCCCTTCTGTCCTGCCCTCCCCGCCGCGCCCGTGGGGCAGCCTCACAGCCCCCCCTGGTCTGTGCCTGCAGCATCTTCCTCATCGACCACGCCTGGACGTGCCGCGTGGAGCACGCGCGTCAGCAGCTGCGGCAGGTGCCCGGCCTGCTGCACCGCATGGCCAACCTGATGGGCGTCGAGTTCCACGGCGAGCTGCCCAGCGCTGAGGCCGTGGACCTGGTGCTGGAGGAGATGTGGCGGTTCAACCAGACCTACCAGCTGGCCCACGGGGTGAGCAGGCAGCTGGCCCCGGGGCCGGTGGGGGCCGGGCAGGGACTCGGGAGCCAGGACCCGACCTCAGGAGCAGTTACCCCAAGAGTGAGCACACTTCTCCCCATGGGGCCCCTCAGTCCCTGTGGCTTCATCATGGGCCTGTTACTCTGCCTTGGGCCACCCACGGCTGGGGACCCGTGTATCGGGTTCCTTTGAGCTCACGGGACACGACCCTGTCTCTGACCCATAGACTTGGGGTTCCATGACTTGGCTGCCAGTCTTCTGGTGCCATCAGATTCCGTTGTCCCTCAGCAGCTCCGGAACAGTCGAGTCCCTTTAGTGTATGTCCTTGGCTGTCACAACCACCCGCCCCCCTCACGCTCCAGCCCCTCGCCACTTTTCGTTTGGGAAGAGACGAGTTGTTTCTCATGGTCTCAGCTTAGATGTCCCCTCCTCCAAGGAGCCTCCATCGCCCTCTCCCTGCCACACGCACGAAGCCAGACACACCCCCGTAGCCATAGTCTAACACCCATCCCACACCAGCCGTCACCCCGCAGTCTGCCGGGCTGGGTCCCAGTCTGCCCAGAATGGTTAAAGGGGCTGGGGTGCGTGTGGCGGCCGCTGCAGGCTCTGGGAGCTGGGTGTAGATGGGTCGTCGTTTGACTGAGTGGGCGGGGGGAAGGGTGCGCCACCAGGCAGGCGGACGGGTGGCCGCAGGTTGCTGTGTGTGCTCTGCCTACAGACGGCCGAGGAGAAGGTGCCCGTGTGGTACATCATGGACGAGTTCGGCTCCCGCATCCAGCACTCGGACACGCCCAGCTTTGCCACCGCGCCCTTCTTCTACATGCCCCAGCAAGTGGCCTACACGCTGCTCTGGCCCCTGCGGGACCTGGACACGGGCGGTAAGTCCAACACCCGCCAGCCCTGAAGGCTGGGCCCGGGCCCTGGCTTCCCGCCGCCTCCTGATGGGCCGCGTGTCTTGATGCAGAGGAGGTGACCCGAGACTTTGCCTACGGAGAGGCAGACCCTCTGATCCGGAAGTGCATGCTGCTGCCCTGGGTCCCTGCCGACATGCTGGACCTCAGCTCCTCCACGCCCGAGCCGCCGGACCAGCACTACCAGGTGTGACTGTCCCATCTCTGACCCTGGGCCTTCCTGCTTGGTGGCTTCTGGAACGTTCTTCAGTCACCAAGTGTTATTGAGTGCCATCTGGCTAGTGTGGGGGGTATTGAAGAGCTTGGGCTTGCTGGAGAGACAAGGGGCTCAGATCGGAGAGTGAGCAGGAGCTGCCAGCCCTGAGCCCAGACCCCGGGGGCCGGATGCTGGGGGCCATGCCGTCAGAGGTTGCAGAGCTGGGGGTGAGCCAGTCTTCCGTGCAGCTCTTCCTCGTTTTGGGGGACTCCTTGCCAGGACTTGGGGGGACAGTGTGGACCATGCGTCTTGGTTACAAATCCCAACTCAGTACCATTACTTCCTCTCCTGACACGTCCCTCACCGGGGACGTGAAGTCACTGTACTCACACACCATACGGTGCGTTTTCTGGCGCACAGTAGGCCCTCAGCAAGTAGTCACTGGTGTTACCATCATGGACAACAAAGGTGCTCTGTGGTGGCCTCTTGGACAATTTAGGGAGCTAGGGTTAGGAGGGCAGGGGCAGGGGAGGAGAGGGGGAGCCTCTAGGGACATAGCCACTACCCGGCCAGGCAGGGCTGGACAGGGAGAACACTCTGGCCCCTCTCTCCTCCCTCCCCTGCCCTCCGGTATCCCGCCACTGCTTTCCACTGCCAGGCCACGAGTGAGCCCGTGGTTAGCACCCATGGGTGTGTTTGACTGTAATCCTTAACAACAGCGGGACTTAAGTTCCCATTTTTATCTTTGTTTTACTGAGGATGAGGAAACAGGCACAGAGAAGTTGAGTCACTTGCTGAAGGTCCCACAGCTGGTGGGAGAGCTGGGCTCCAGTTCCGGCGGGGGAGGGGGGGTGAGGGGGACTGATAGCTTGCGGGCAGAGGCTGCAAACCTTGCCGCGCTGTGCTGACGTTTCCCAGCCCGCCCCAGCACATCAGTCGTTCACTGGGTGCTTCCGGGGGTTGCAGGAAGGAGTAGACAAGTCAAGCCGAGTGAGGATGGGAAGCACCGTGTGCTGTTAGCCATTCTGTGAATGCTGCTTTTTGGGAGAGATGAGGCCGCAATGATGGAACTGTTGGCCTCTTTCTGATGAATTCGTGAGCCTGTGGTGGTGGAATTGTCCCTGTGGAAAACTGGGTGATCACTGTGAGATCGCTCATCTTAAGGTCGAGGCGTGTTTCAGAGCCTCGTGGAATAGTGGCACATAGTAGGTGCTTAGTGAACAAGCGCTTGCAAAGGGGGAAGGCTTGAGAATGGCTTAGGGACGAAGACCTCCGCCCGGTGGTGCGGTCCTTCAGCACGGAAGAGGCCGGTGGCATGGCCATCCAACCTCAGGGCTCAGGACCTAAGGCTGCAGAGAGGAATTTACACTCACGAATTAGGGCTTTTCTCCCCTGGGACGCCCCCTACTGGACAGGAAGAGGAGACGAGGCCAAACTCCAGCTGGCTCTCACCTCCCAGTTGCTTTTCCCCATTTGAAACTTGTAGATTGGCCTGGGCGCTGGGCCCTGGGGCTGCCGGTATTCACCAGCCGTCCCTGGATAAGAAGTTACCCCAAAACAGCAGCTTCACAACAAACATATATAATCTCACCCCCCAACTGTCTGTGGAGCTCTTGACTCGGAGCCCCTCTCACATAGCCAGGCTGCCGGCTGGACCCCATCACCTGAGGCTCGACAGGGCTGAGGACCTGCTTTCATGCTCACGCTCACCCACCCGGCAACATGAGCCCCTCCGCAGGGCTGCTGAGCGTGCCCGCGACGTGGCGGCCAACTGCCCCCAGCACAGGCGATCTGAGAGAAAGCAGGGAGCGGCGGGGCCGTCTGGAGCCGCAAGCTTGCTCGTTCCACTCATCTTCTGTGTGTTAGAAATAACTCAGTTGGTCCAGCCCACAGTCCAGGGGAGATGAGATGAATGAACGCTGCCATTCAAAGGGACCATCACAGAATCCGGGGGGGCGGGGCTAAACCACCACGCTGCTTATGCTTGGAGTGGCACTTTGGGGCTCCGCTGCGACCCAGCAACCTCCTCGCAGGATGGGCTTGACACCTGCTCAGCTGCCTGTGATTTGGAGAGAGTGTCGAGAAGATTTTTTTTTAACAATTTTTTTTAAAATTTTTTTTAATGTTTATTTTTGAGAGAGAAAGAGTGGGAATGGCAGAGGGGCAGAGAGCAAGGGGGACACAGAATCAGAAGCAGGCTCCAGGCTCCAAGCTGCCAGCACAGAGCCCAGCAAGGGGCTGGAACCCATGAATCATGAGATCATGACCTGAGCCAAAGTCGGATGCTTAACCGACCAAGACACCCAGGCACCCCAAGATTTTTTTTGACACAAAATGGGCTGTTCAGCGCCTGTGGGGCCTTGAGCCCCAGAATCCCTGGGGGCGGGGGACTGATCAGAGGGCTCTGGCTCTGTCCGGGGTCTGAGCGTGCCCCCTGAGATCTCAAACCCTAATGTGCCGGGAGACAGGGCAGGGGAGGGGCGTGTTCACATGCTCCCTGTCTCCAGGGTCTGTTTCCACCGCCAGTGCTTTCCTTCTAGGCCATTTTGGAGGAAAACAAGGAGAAGCTGCCACTTGCCATCAGCCCAGTGACATATCCCCGTGACCACATCTTCAGGTGCGCAGCTCCCATCCCGGCTCGTGATGAGGCCACCTCCACTCCCCCGAGTTCCCACGACTGCTGGGACAGCGCCTGCCATTGGGGGGGGAGGGGTTCTTGGGAAGCCTTCCCTCTCCTGGGGACAAGGCAAACACAGAGCCTTGGGATCACAGCGAGAAAGCCATGAAAAGTGAGGGAGTGTCCCTCTGGTCCTGAGGTGAGGACATAGCTAGGCCTGCGTGCAACAGCCCCTCCTGAAGTCACTGTGGGGACAGTGAAGGCGTGGGGCGGCCGGGAGGGGCCTCTCCCCACGTCTGCAGGGGTGGGCCAGCGGGTTATGTGAGGCCAGCAGGTACAAGCTGGACCCCAGGTGGAAGCAGGTACTCCATGTACAGGTGAGGGTGTAGAGTCAGTGCTGAGCCCCACCCCCCCGCCATGTGTAGGGCAGGCTCAGAGGCGGGACCTGGCTCCCCCAGGGCGAAGTGGCTTCTGCCTCCATGGGAGTCCCTCTCTCGGGCTACGCCAACCGGGTCCAGCCACAAAGGGGCAGCACAGTCCACTCTGCCCCTTCCACCAGGCCCTGGGCGTTCCTCTGCGAGGTCCCCTTGCCCAGCCCTCCTCCCCTGCCCTGAGGCCAGCACTCAGCACCCAGCACCCAGCCCCCAGCCCAGGGGCCCTTCCGATGCCCACTGCCCAGCGTCCCTCCTCCTCAGGGTCAGAGGCTCCACGGAGGCCCACGGTGTCTTGCCCCCCTGCTCACAGTCCTGCTCCGGCCACAGACTGCCTGCCTCCTGCTGGCCTGGCCCCTGGCTGGCCAGTTCAGCTCCCCGCTGAGACCACTGCGCCGGGCTGGGCCACCGTCCTGCCTTCTCTGGTCTCTGCTGTACCCCGCAACCGGGCTCCCGGGCTCTGCCCTCACCTCTGCCCGGGGCCATTGAGGGCCAGGCGGGGCAGGCAGCAGTGAGCACTGGTGTGGAGCGGGGCCACATCCAGGATGCTTGTCCTGGCCACACACTCCCCAGGACACCAGCTGCCTCACCTGCGGGCAGAGTTCTTAGTGTGTCCGTGGGAGGTCGGTAGGTGTCCATCCTTCCGGCTTCCACATGGGAGGTTGTCCCGTTTCATCCCAGCGACGAGTGTGAGGTAGCCTGTGATCTCACCTTCCAGGGGGGCCCTGGGGTCCTAAGAATCCTAGCTGCCCGCACGGCAGCCAAGCAGAGTGGCTGGGGGCTGACCCTGGCTGTCCGCCCCGGACTGCGGGGTCGCATTTATAGCCTCATCCTCCTTAACATCAGCCTCGGGCGGGGGCACCCGAGTCCCAGGGGTGTGGCGGGCATAGGCGGCCGGCTCAGCCCGACTTCTCCCTGCAGGGTCTACACGGACGTCCAGCAGGTGCTCAGCCACCTCACCCACCCACGCTTCACCTTCACCCAGAGCGAGGCGGACGCGGACATTCTCTACAACTTCTCCCACTTCAAGGACTACAGGTGAGCCCCCCGCCCCCACCCCAGCCAGACCGCAGACCAGCCCCGGGCCCTTGCCTCCCTGAGCCGCTTGCATTCCCCTCGCCCTCCAGGAGGCTCAGCCAGGAGAGGCCCAGCGTGCTGCTGAACCAGTTCCCCTGTGAGAACCTGCTGACGGTGAAGGACTGTCTGGCTGCCATCGCGCGCCGCGCAGGGGGCCCCGAGGGCCCAGCCTGGCTGCCCCGTACCTTCAACCTGCGCACCGAGCTGCCCCAGTTTGTGAGCTACTTCCAGCAGCGGGAGAGGCGGTGAGTCCCCCTCGAGGTGGAGACTCCTATATGCATCCAGTTCCTACAGCCCCACCCCGCCTCACCCCTCCCCTACCCCAGCCTGCTTCGTACGGAGTGTGAGCAGGCTGCCGCCGGACTGTTCTCCATGCCCCTGCTCGAGCAAGCTCCTTCTTGCTCCCTGAGGTCCAGCCCCTGAGGTCCCCTCTGTGACACCTCCCGCGGCTCCCTCCGGGAGGTTGGGTGCCCCTCCCCGAAGGCTGCCATGGTCCTGGGGAGGCTTTGCCTGGGAAGGTGGGGCCCGGGGCACAGCCCAGCCAACCCCTGTGCTCTCAGGGGCCAGGACAACCACTGGATCTGCAAGCCCTGGAACCTGGCCCGCAGCCTGGACACACACGTCACCCGGAGCCTCCACAGCATCATCCGGCACCGCGAGAGCACCCCCAAGGTGGGCCCGGGGCTCCGCGGCCAGGGCCACTCTGTGTTGGAGCCTGTGCGTGGGCGGGTGCTGGGGTGGGGTCACTCGGCTCACATACCACTCCTTCTGCTGGCCTGGCGGCAGGGAAGGGCTGTGTGACTGTCCGGGTGAGACTGGGGAGCCCTTGGTCGGAGCTGCGCCAGATGCGTCTGACCTCTGAGTGCCCCAGGCTAGGGAGCCGCTGGGGGCCCCAGACAGGGGTGCAGCAGTGACCCAGGGCACAGGGGCAGCGTCGGGGGCATTCATTGTGAGACACGGGGCACCTGGGCGGAAGCCAAGGAATACAGATCCTCAGCCATAATCATGCCGACTCCCCATGCGCCACAGGGATGATTGCCGAGGGGATTCCTGGCAGCACTCGGGGAGTCGGCACGATTATGGCTGAGAATTTGTACTCGGTTTTCAAAACCTAAAACCTGGTGGGATCCTTTCCCTCAATTAAAGTGCAGATTAAGATACAGAATTTTCCGCAGCCTGGACAGGGTGTGAAAAAGCCCAGGAAGAAGCCAAGTGCAGGGTGCACGTCCCTCCGTGGACCCCGGGGTGGGAAAGGACCCGCTCCCGGGACCGGGGCAGGGAGGCCCCTGTGTCCAGGACGTGGTGACCGAGCCCGTAGCCGGTACTGACGGACGCAGATGGGGCGAGGTTGGGGTGTCTCCAGGCACTGGGTCCTGGCCCCGGAGAGGTGAGAGCCGCCCGCGACCCTGTGTCTGTGTCGCCCAGGTCGTGTCCAAATACATTGAAAGTCCAGTCTTATTCCTGCGAGAAGACATAGGGAAGGTCAAGTTCGACATCCGCTACATCGTGCTGCTGCGCTCGGTGAAGCCCCTGACGCTGTTCGTGTACGACGTGTTCTGGCTGCGCTTCTCCAACCGGTAACTAGGGGGCTGGCTGGGGGTGGGCGACGGGCCCCCTCGCTCCCTCGGGGACCGGAAAGCCTGGCCCGCAGCGCGCCCGGCAGGCGGCCCTCAGATCTGGTAACGGGTGGGGGCGCTTGCCCTGCCTGCCTCAGCCACCGCCGGGGACAGTCCTTGCAGAACAGGCGCCGACCCCGGAGCCTCACAATGACGTCTCCGGCCCATCAGGGCGTCCTCTCAGTTGTTAGTTCATCGGTCACTCTGACCCAAGCTCTGTGGGGCCGTGGGGCCGCCCCCTCGCACCGATGGGGCGACAGGCGTCCGGCAGGCTCGCTCGGGGCACCGTCCCTGCTCGGCGCGGCCACGCTCGGGACCCTCCTGTGTCTGTGTGCTCCTCCCGCAGGCCCTTCGCGCTCGATGACCTGGACGACTACGAGAAACATTTCACTGTCATGAACTATGACCCGGAAGTGGTGCTGAAGCAGGTAGACCCCCGGGAGGCGGGTGCAGACCCACACGTATCGGCTTGTCTTCTGGGCAGGCTGTGTAGACGGTCAGAGGAGCTGACTTCAGGTACCGGCGTTAATCTCAGAACAGCACCCCTGAAACTCTGAGGTGCCTGAGGCCTCCCGGGGCCCTACGGCAAGTCGGAACCTGGAATCATCCACTCAACACAAGGACGGCTGGGGGTGGGGAGGCACGGGGTGCATATCACATCCCCCCCCCAACCCCGCGCAGGCTGCTGCTGCTGGCCTGTGACCCTGCCTGGATCTTCCTTTCCCCATGCTTTCTGGGCACCGGGAGCAAGGGGACATCCGGGCACAGCTCCCTTCGAGGTGAGGGCATCAAACCCTGGCTGGCCAGGTGGGCATAGCCTGGGCAGAGGCAGAGGCCGGCTCAGGGTGGAGGAAGGAGGGGAGGAGAGATAGACCACCTCGTGGGTTGTCCCAGACGCCCTCCCTGCCTGCGGGCTGGGCCACTGGCAGGTTTGAGGCGGGCAGCATGTAGGGCACACGCGCTGCTCCGCCCAAGGCCTGCAGGCGGCCTTCTCTTCCCTGCCTCCCACAGGGAGCCACCCTTCTCGATGGGGTGATGACCCTTCCCAGGCACATCCTTTCCGCCATGAGTACATCCTGAAACCATTCAAAGGATTGCTTTGCATATGCTGCAAGAGTCTTTGTGTAAATGCTCTTGAGCAAATCCTTCTATGGCTTTTTTGTTGTTGTTGAGCATCGTGTATTTAGATCTATCGTTATTGCTAACTGTGGCTGGGGGCGTTCTGGTCCCTGGGATGGTCTCATCCCTCACCTGCTCATAGACATTTAGGCCACGTGTGGCTTCCACGATTTGTAATCGAGCTGCATTGGACATGCCCAGAGACGCCTGGCCGTGCCCCTCTCTTAGCCCTCCGGGGGGGCCATGCCATCGGAGTGGCCTTGCCCACATGCACGCCCAGCCCAGCTGTTGCTTCTGGTCCTGGGCTGTGTTGACCACCGGCTTCTGGAACCCCAAGCCCTCAGCGGGACCCTAGGACGCAGCTGGAAGGTTGTCCCTGAGACAGCTGAGTGCCTACCTGTATATTGTGTGATGTCCCAAGGGCCCCATTTCCCCTGAAGCGCCTGTGTGTGGGACACATGTCTAACAGGATGTGAACTTTGGGCTTAGGGAACCCATCCTGGCTTATCCTTGCAGGAAGAAACCGGAGCCTCCTGCTGGCTCACGCAGGTGTGTTTTGGGTGAAGTCTTGGCCTGAGGAGGCCTGGGCCTCCCCAGGCACTTTGAGCTGGTACCGAGCAGTGAGCTCCGGACTGTGCCCTGCAGATGCGGGTCCAGGCTCTGCCCGCAGGGCGCAGAGACCCGCATGGTGCCATGTCCATCAGGCCTTGCAGCCTGCTGACCCCTTGGCATTAAGCGTCTCACTTGCACCTCGCAACAGCCCTGCAAATAAATGCTGAGCAGGGAGCATCGTCCCATTTTACAGATGGTGACGCTGAGGCTCCAACAAGTAAATCTGCTTGTCCTGAGTCACATAGTAAGATCCAGAGCTCAGACTGTCTCCTGCCTCCATTTGTGCCCAGGGGCGGGGGTGCTGGATAGGCTGCTGGTGGCGACACGTGGCCCCAGCAAGTGTCAGCCTCCAAATTAAGGTGGGGCAGGCTTCCCCGCTCCCGGCCCAGTGGGGCACCCGTGCACAGCGTGATGAGCCCTGTGTCTGTCACAGGTGCACTATGATGAGTTCATCCCTGAGTTTGAGAAGCAGTACCCAGAATTCCCCTGGAAGAGTGTCCAGGTGAGTCCCGAGCAAAGCTGCAGAGGCTGGGCCTCCCTCACCCTCACTGGCGCGTGGAGGTCTCCGCCCCTCCCACTGAGACTGGGGAAGGAGACGGTGTGGGCTGCAACCCTCCTCCCACTCTGGGCCTGTGGGGTGCTTGGGAGGGGACTCGGGGTGCTGTGGGGACAGCCCGATGGCCAGAAATTGCAAACCCGAGGGGACAGCCGGGACACAGGCTGGCCTCCGCCTCCTAGAGCGACTGCTTCGGGAGCTTCTGTCCGCTTCGGTGCGGGGGGGGGGCGGTGCTGGGGTCGCGCTTTTCGGTAATCAGACGGCATGAGCGAGGGGCCGGTGTCCAAGGGGGTGGCCAGGTGCGGAGATGCGGACACTGTGGGGGGGCGGGGTCTTGGGCCACTGAGGGCCGCAGCCCAGGCGGAGGCAGGGAGCCCATGTCCAAAGCGGCTCTGGGGGCTGGTCCCAGCCGCAGAGCCGTGCAGCCCCCCAGCCCAGCCTCCCCTGCCCCCAGGGTGAGATCTTCCAGGCCTTCACGGAGCTGTTCCAAGTGGCATGCGCCAAGCCACCGCCCCTGGGCCTCTGCGACTATGCCTCATCCCGGGCTGTGTATGCCATCGACCTCATGCTTAAGTGGGAAGACCGTCCAGATGGTGAGGGCCCCCCCTGCGCTGTAATCCCAACCACGCCCTCTCCACTTAGCCAAAGCCGATCATCCAGCCCTGCTTCCCTCCCCCTATCCCCCCCCACCCCGGTCGGTGCTCCTCAGGCTGTCCTTGGCCTCACGTTCGCAGGGAGGTCTGGTCTGGGAGGTGCACCATGCAGGGGTGACGGCCTCCAGGGCAGAGCGCAGGCGGGAGGGCAGTGGGCTACGGTGTCCGGAAGGAAAGGGCCCTTGTGCCCCCTGCCAGCTGCCCGAAGGTCCAGGGGCCACGGCCCAGCCCCTCCCCCACATCCCCCCCACCCCCCCCACCAGGCCTGAGTCTCTGCTTCCTTTCCCACCAACCGAGCCTCCCAGTGGTGTGTGCAGGCTCCCGGCCCCCTCCCCGAGCAGGCCTCCCCCCGAGCCCCAGCCCGCGGGCCCCCAGCCCGCCCTCCCGGGAGTGAGATGCCCTGTGCCCTTGTGCCGTCAGGGACCCGGGTGATGCAGCCCCAGATCCTGGAGGTGAACTTCAACCCGGACTGTGAGCGAGCCTGCAGGTACCACCCGACCTTCTTCAACGACGTCTTCAGCACCCTGTACCTGGACGAGCCCAGCTGCTGCCACGTCACCCGCCTGGCCTAGGAGCCCGCGGGCCCTTCTGCTGGTGCTCGCCAGCCGCTTCCAGCCTCAGCTGCCCGAGCTGCTTCTGCCAGAGCCTCCCCTTCCTCCCTGGGACCAGCCTCGCCTCTGAGCTGTGGTCCCAGCACTGCCTCTGGGGCCAGGGTCCTCCTCTGCCTCCTGACGGTGTCCCCTGGGGCCGAGCGCCAGGCCCCCCGTGCGCACTCCCCTCGCTGCCGTCTCTGCTCAGCCAGAGGCTTTTCCAAAGAGTTTGGTTCCTGGGCTGCTGTGTTCCTAGGGTGTTAGCGGAAGGCGGGTTCCAGGGAGCGAGCGAGGCGAGGCGTCCGCATGGACAGGTTTCCATGGCAACAGCTGTGGAGCCCAGGGGCCAGGCCCCCTCTTCTCCAGATGCTGCTTGTGCGTCATGGCTCCCCAGGGCAGGGCGTCGGGGTCCCACACTGCACCCCTGTGTCCCCAAAACACCTGGGAACCAACCTTCTTGCTCCCCACCCTCGACCAAAACCCTTACCAGCAGCTGCCCGGGCCGCCGCCTGTGGTCGCTCTTGCCTTTCCACTTGGCCGAAGCCGTCCTCCTCGCCTCCGGGCCCCCCGCAGGCCTCACCGGGCACCGCGGCGCCCCCCTCGCCCAACGTGGGCTGGGATGCCCTGACGAGGGGCCTCGGGGACCGGTGTGGGCGGCAGGGCACCAGGCGGCGGGCGGCCAAGAAAGACGACCGCAGGGAGAACTTCGTGTCACCGTCAGGTGTCGTCTTCCCCCGGAGTCTAGAGTCAAAGTGTTAGGTTTTTGTTAGTTTTTCATTTACGGAAGTAAATAGAAACTTCTTTTCCTTTCCACGATTTGGTTTCTGAAACCCGGAATCAGATGTCCGCGTGTCTCGTGTCGCCGCGGTGCACCCAGGCCCTGCTAACGGTGGGGGCGAGTCCGCCTCCGGAGTGGGGGGAGGGAGAGCCGCCTGCAGAGCCTTCCGGGGGGGCCTGTGGGGGGGGGCTGGTTTCATTTTGAAGCCAAGAGGGACCCCGGGCGCACAACTGGACTGGACTGTGCCCCCAGCTGTGCGTCTGCTGGGCTGTGTCCGTCCGTCTCCGTCACCCAGGACCTCAGCCCGTCGGCGAGGGGGACGCCCCTTCCCTCCAGCCACGTACGGGTGTCAGCACTGGACACCTCGTGTCGGGTGTTCTCCCCGGGGAGCCGCCAGCATCCCGTCCTCTCCTTGACTCGATCCGTTCAGGGAAGTCTGCCCTCCTTGCCCTGGCTGCCCTCTCTCGGGGGACCCGGGACCACAGCGCTGGCACGGCATGCCAGCTGTTGGCCGGGTTGGCTGTGGAAGCAACCAAAACATCAAGACACCTGCTTTGAGAAACGAGATCATGTTTAGGCTTTCAGGTCCCCGTCTTGGTCCGTCTGGGCTGCCGGGACGAAGCGTCACAACTGGGGGGCTTAAGCCACAGGACTTTCCTCCTCAGGGCTCTGGAGGCTGGGGTGGCCCCGGCTTAGCGGGCACAGATTTGGTGTCATAGGGCCCCTCCTAGTTCATGGGTCATCTTCTCGCTGTGTCCTCACACGTGGGAAGGGGCTCCGTGGGGTCTCTGGTAAGGACCCCGCTCCCACTCACGAGGGCTCCGCCTTGTGACCTAGTGACCTCGCGAAGGCCCCGCCTCCTGTGACCGTCACAGTGGGGGCTGGATTTCAGCACAGGAATTTGGGGGAACCCTCAGACCACAGCAGCTTCCTAACCCGAAGTTGGATTTCCCAGCACTGGTTCTGCGTCAGAGCGGAGCACCGTGGGGACAGATGCGGAGCTGGGGCCCATCTCGGCATCCCAGGCATCACCCAGGAGCCTGGTCCTGAATCCCAGCTCCGGCCCGCGCTCCTGGGGCCTCAGGCAACGGGGTTCTCTGTCTGCCCGTTTCCTCACCCTGAGGATGGGGCTGAGAGGAGACCCCAACTGCTCTTAGGACGGCTGGAGTGCCCAGCAAGCTGATGGAGGGGGGCGGGGGGGGGGTTGTGAGCCCCGCTGCCTGCACAGTGACGCCCCCTGGTGGTGATGGAGCTGATGACAGGAAGCTGCAAGGGGCGTCCTGCGCCCCTCAGGACGGGCTCTCACACCAGGCTGGTCATCCAGATGCCTAACGGGTAGCAGCCCTGCTCATTCCCAGGCCACTTAAAGCCTGATTACCCCAGATGTTCCGAGCAGGCATGGCTGGGACCAGAGGGCCCACTCCAGCTGTCCTCACGTCTCCGATTGGTGGACCGCAGACCACCCCAAGGAAGGGCATGGAGCAGGGCCTCCCCCGTCCCTGAGCCCCGGCCGCTTGCCACGGAGACGGTTCTTATCCCTGGAAATGCTTCTCTCCAGTACTGTCTTCACGGGAGTTCTTTTGTTTGTGTTGAGAACTCATCGAAACGTACAATTTGTAAGCACGGGACGTCTCGAGTTGACTGGGGAGCCACAGCCATGGTATTGATTGTACCAAAATTCCACGGAGCTTTGAAGGTTAAGATGTGCATAGTGACATTTAGAAAGGCCCTCCGTGATGCTCCGCGGCCACGGCAACACGCCGAGACCCGGCGGTTCTCTCCTGGACTGGCACCGACGCGGGAGACCCTCTCAGCACCAGAGACAAGGCAGTTCCACCTGCGGGTTCAGAGTGGCCGACCACACATTCAAGTGCTCGGCTCACGCCCACAGTCACGGCTGTGCCCCTGGGGCCGGCCGGCCGAGCCCTCCTGGGCTGTGGGAACGGCCTTACCTTGCGTCCTTAATGGCCAGTCAGCTGCAGAAGGAGGAAAATGCCCAGATTTAAGATTTCAATGGCACCAAGTAGCTGCAGCCAAGAGCACAAACCGGAAGGACTTGACCCATCCGTGCAGAATGGATTTTCCTGCTAAACCTACGTGGAAACTGCCAGAACTCTGATGCTCCTAGTGGATGACAACAGCTCAGAAAGGGAGAGGGCGCTGTCTAATTATGAAGATGGGGTGGGGTGGGGGCAGCATCACAAGAAGGCCAGCAAACAAGATGGCAAAGCGCATCTGCCTCTCGTCCATTTTGCCAGGCACTTTTGTGGCCGGGCGTGGCGTGTGGCAGTAGGAACTGCCACTTAAGTGCACTTAAGTGCTAAGTACAAAAACAAGGCTCAGTGCAGGACACCTGGCAGGCACAGGGGTGGCTGGGGTCCAGGGGCCCCCTGACCTTCGTGGAGAACGTCGGAAATAATAATAAGGAGGCTCACGAGGAGTCCACCGACCGACCGCTCTGCTCTTGCTCTCGGAGACTCCGGAACCAGCAGGGGGCGCTGGCCACGGTGCTCAGGCAGCCAGGCTGCAGCTTCCTGCGAGCATAACCTGTTGGGCATCGGATTCGGCGGGAGTCCAGGGCAAGCAGCGAGGTGATGGCCCCTGCAGGACAGCCGCCCCTTCTCTCAGAAGAACGCAGTCAGCTGTCTCTCCCAGAGCCTTCCTGACGTCGTAAAGCGGGTCTTGCACGTGGGGCAAGAACGAGGGGAGTTGGCCCGCCAAAATGGCAGCGCGAAACACCAGAGTGTTGCCAATTTTGAGTGAGCGACAACCAAAACCAGGCAGCAAGAGGCGCAGCAGGTCACAGGCGCCAGGCGGCCGCGCGGCAGAAGCAGGACGCACACGGAATGTGGGAGCTCGTAGCGGAAGCAGCGTGGCCACCCCAGGGGAGCCCGCCTGGGGAGGGGGCCCGCCAGCCTCACCGACTCCCAGCAGCTGCCTGCAGAGGACCCTGAGCACCCGATTCTGAGCACCCGAAGCTGAGGGTGACATCTCCAAACCGGGGCAGGCCCAGGCCGGTGAGGGACTGCCATCTCCGGGGTGGGGACATGGGCCTTACGGCCTCTGCCATGCCCTCCTGCCGATTTGGTGTTTGTGAGGCTGCTCCGGGTTGGGTGAGGTGGGCATGAGTCCCCCCACCCCAGGGACAGATCGGGCGGTGTCCCCAGCTCTGGGCCCAGCCCCATCCTGGCCGAGGCCAGCTGAGGGCGCTGAGGTGCCGACTGTGGACCCACGTCCCCAGCCAAGCTTCCTGGGGGCTTAGAGAGTGGGCAGGGCTGAGGTCAGGGCCTGCTGCGTGCCAGCCAAGCAGCGGCACAGCCAGCGCGGGCTCCGGGGTGAACCTGGGCTGCCCCAGGCCGGGCAGGGCACCCCGCCTCTCAGACGGTCCCGGGAGAGGCCCGAGGAGCGTGGGTGAGCGCTGATCCGGTCCAGCCTCGTCTGGATGGTGCAGCTGGACAGATCCAGCCACAGGATGAGGCCCCGCCCCGCCCCCCCGCCCGCGGCCCCTGCGCAAGTGAAAGGGCCACGGCCAGGAGGCTACAAACTTTATTTGGCTTATGACATTCGTGTCTGAGAGCTTGCTTGGAGCAGGGGCAGAAGGCGCAGGACGCCATCCGTGGGGCAGGAGCTCGGCCTGGTGCACTTCCGGAGCTGGTGGTGACCCCCCCGGGCTGAGACACCTGCAGGCCTGGTGGCCACGGAAGGGTTAGGGCCACCACCACGGGTACCACCTGACCGGCGGGCGGCCACAGTCCTCGGAGGAGGGGCGCTCTCACTCTGCGGGCCTTCGGCCACTGCGCCGGCCATGGTTGTCTTGCCACACACGGTAGTTGAGCGCGGCCGCAAAGGCCAGCCAGGCCACGTATGGGTAGAGCAGGCGGGCGGCCAGGGGGCTCACGCCACGCCAGGCCACAGCCGTGGCTCCTGCCAGCCCACCCGTCAGCAGGAGGTCCACCAGGGCCTGCAGGGACACAGGGGCAGAGAGGACAGGGAGGCCTGAGGCTCACGTGCCCATCAGATGTGCGTCCCCCCTGGGCGCTCGCAGGGGGCACTCAGGGGAACACTCCATTCCACCCCTAAGTGACCCAGCCAAGCCCCTCCCTCACTCTCTGCCTCAGTGTTCCCATCTGTAAAATGGGAACGACCACCCCTGCCTGATCCATGCTGGATGAGGGGTGCACATCACCAGGTGTGGTGTCTTCCTACACAATGGCCCCCCACCCAAGGCCATCTGGATCCATCAAGAGTCTGTAGCGCTTCCTTCACTGAAGGAGAAGCAGCCGAGGAAGGCTCCACAGGACGGCGCTGGCCCCTTAAGCTTCTGAGAGATGCTGACCATCTTTAGACCCCCACCTCATCTAGGAGGGGATGCCCCATGTCCCCCACGGAAAGGCCACTCCTCCACACGCCATCTCTGGGGACCAAGAAGACTGGCCAAGGCCACACTTACCCAGCCCATTTGTCGGGTGCCAAAGAAGAGTGGAGGCCATGCCCAGTTCAAGGCCAGCTGTCCGGCATAGAGCCCCAGGGGAACCACAGCCTCCTCCGAGAAGCCCCCCAGCTCTTTCCAGACCAGGTAAGAGCCATACCTGAAACAGAGGCCACGGGTCAGGGCACCAGCAGGGAAGAGACCGAAAAGCTGTCTGCAGGACAGGGAGCCTCACGCACTTATGATGACACAGTGACGGCTCAGGCATGCTCTGCCCCGGCTGCTTTGTGACCTCAGGGAAGTTGCTTGACTTCTCTGGGCCTTCATTCTCTCTACAGGATTGCTGCAGGGATGTGAGTTAACACACTGGCCGTGCTTCAGTCAGCGCCTGGCACATGGGACACTCGATAAATATCTGCCATCATCATCATCAGGCTCTGAAGAGGAAAGCACGTGAGGCACACGAGGGAGAAAGAGGCGCCTGGCCCAGCCAGGGATGGGACGGGCACAGGGCAGCCAGTGCCCTCCAGCTCTTACGCACGCAGGCACTGCTCTGGATCTTTCCAACATTAACTCGTTACATCTTCATGGTAAACGGAGGTGGGCAGTACTATCATCCCCTTTTACAGGTGAGGAAACTGAGGCACAAAGAGGTGAAGGGACTCTCTTAAGACCTCTTAGCAGGCAACCGGTAGGTAAAGTCAGGATTTGAACCCTGGGTGGCCAGGGCCAGAGCCTGAACTCTTTGGTCCATGAGAATCTGACCTCATCAGGGTCACGGGGAGCCTGTGCAGGGTCCCACGACAGAGACCAAGGTCACATTTATGTGCTTCCCCGGGACCTCATTGGTGGAGGGAGGCCAAGAAGGAGTGGGCGGCCTGGAGGCCGAAGCAAGATGAGGTGGAAACCCTGGTGCCGGGGCCCGGATCGGGGAGGAGAAAGCAGGACACAGGAGGGGCTGGGACTCTGGGGGTGGTGCCCACGTGACACCCAGGTTGTACAGACTTGTGTGCGTCTTATTCCCATCAGAGCCCCGGGGGGTGGGGGGGGACATCCAGCCTGGCGTGTGCTACCTACTCCCTGGGCTCCTGGCATCTGCAGCCCCACCCTGTACTGGGCTGGCATAGACTCAGGATGCAGGGAACATTCCAGAAGGAGGACAGGAAGCAGGCTTCATCCGCTGGTTGCAGTTCCCATGAGAGCCACCAGGGGGCGCCCTCACCTGTCCAGCTCCTGCAGCCGCAGAGTTTCCTGCAGGGCCCCTACTTGCCAGCTCTGTGTCTTTTCCAGACCCCTTGTCAAATGGGTGGTCTTGCCAATTAACCCAGACACAGCCTGGCGCGGAGCGGGTGCTCAACAAACGGCAGCTACGAGAACTGCCGTTACTGTTGCTGCCGCTATTGGTCTTGGAAGCCGCCCAGGTCTGAGCCAGCCTCCTCCCCCACCCCCGCACCCCCGGAGTTGCAAAAACAGCCAGGGTGCCAGTGCGACGCTGCGCCATCCGGCCCGCCCCTCCCAGGAGAAGAAAGTTCCGTTGTACACGCAACAGGTCCCGAAGGCGCCTCCACCCCCTCTTGGCAGACCAGGCCAGGAAACGGTGCCTGCTGCCCTGCCCCGGGAGCACGTGGCGGGGAAGAGGCTCCGGCCTGGGGCCCCGCCCACCTACCCCATGGCCGAGTACAGGGTGCCCCAGACGGGGCCCAGCGTCCAGTGGGGCGGATGCCACGAGGGCTTCTGCAGGCTGGCGTACCAGCGGAGGCCCTCCCCGCGAATGTAGTAAGAGCCCAGGAAGCCCCCCAGGCTGGGCACCAGGGTGAAGCCCACGGCGGGCACCCAAGGCGGAGCCATTGCTGCTACTGCGGCTGCTGTTCTGGAAAGTTCTGAAAGAGAAGAGAGGGGCGGGGTGAGGGGCGGGGGAGCACTCCAGAACTGGGGTGAGGCTTCCCCAAGCACTGGGCGGGGAGGGGCGAGGCTCACACCGGCAGCCCCTGCCAGCCCGGTGCACTGGCCCCAGGGAACACACCTCCACCCAAACTCCTGCCCCCCAACCCAGAAGGCTGCCCTGACTTGCAGGAGCCTCAGGGCGCCCCTGGCCCAAAGGTGGCCCTAACCTCAGCGCTTGCCCCAGCTGCCAGGGTCCTGTCCTCTGTCTTACCCTCACCCTTGGCCTTGGGGCTCCTGTCGAGTTTGATTCAAGACCGGTTTGTGTCCCCTCCACCAAGAAGTCTTCCCAGCCCTTCCTCCCCAGGCCAGTTGACAGCCCGATGCTCTGGAAAGCCTGAACCAGTCCACACCCTGTACTTTATGTTCTAGTACTTCTCATTCATTCATTCTCTCACCATTCATTCATTCATTCATTCACTCACTCACTGGTATCACACAGAGCTTGGCTCAAATCCTGGCTCTCCACAGACTCACTGTGACCTCAGGCAAATCACTTCAACTCTCTGGGCCTCAGTATTGCCCTCTGTAGAATGGGGTGTCAGCACTGCCTACCCAGGCCGGGCCCAGGGGGAGAAGTATCCCGGAACACCGGTATTTTACCACCACCCTGCAGGCCCACCCTAAAATCACCATCCCTGCCCTGTGTGCCAGAGAGGGAAAGCAGCCCGCCTGGAGTCACACAGCACTCTGGGGCCACAGCACTCTGGGGCCGGGCTCTGCCCAGTCCAAAAGCTGCTGCTTCTGTGACGCCCCGGCTCACCGAGGTGGCGGGTGGGAAAGAACAGGAGTTAGCAAGAGTTCAAGGCTGGTGAGGTCCCCTCGGCGGCCCTGAGAAGCCAGCAGGGCTCAGGGCAAGGAAGGCCCCCGCGTCAGGCCTGCCTGCTGCCACAGGTTTGTGCCCCCTTCCCCAGCGGCCCCGAGGTCTGCTCTGAGGACCTACTAGGCGCCCAGCAGCCAGTGAGACTCTCAGCAGACTGAACTGCCCACTGAGAGTCCAGAGTAACAGCAAGAGGGACCCCAGGCTGGGCATCTCAGGCCAGCTCTGACTGGACCTGCTGTGGGACTTGAAGCCTGTGAGCAGCCTGACTGGGCCTCGGTCATCCCATCATAAAATGAGGAGGCTGGGCTCCCATCGACAAAGTCTGATCCTGACTGGAGAATCTGGAGGTACTTATCTGCATGAGATAAGTTAACTGCCCAGATTCAGGTCAGCAAATTTGCAGCATGGCCTCCGGGTGGGGGAGAAGGGGGGACCAGGGCCCAGGGTAGACATGGGGGGGGTCCTGAGAGGTGCACAGACCTGTCAGAAAGGGGACCCCTGACCTGGGATCCAGATCCTGACCCGGGATCTTTCCCATCAAGGAAAAGATGGTCTTGGGTTGGGGGGGTTGGGGCGGCACAGTGAGCCCTTCCTGAACAGGGGCCCGGGGGCGGGGCATCCAGGTGAAGAGAATGACGGGCATGGGCTGGGAGAGAGGGCTGCAGGGGGGCAGACGCAGGGAAGGGGCCTGCTCGCTCTGGAGGCAATGGGGAGCCATCGGGGCTTCAGAGCAGCGGCTCAAGGCTGCCCTGGGGAGAGGTGGCAGCTGCTGGCCTGGGGGTCCACGAAGCAACTTTAGTGCCCAGCAACTGGGGGCCATCAGCCCTGGTCAACCCCCAAATCCAGCTGTTGAGGACTCTAATAATGTGAAATTGTTCTCAACATGACATAAGTGAGGAGAGAAGAATATAAAATTGACCACAGATTGATCTCAATTAAAAAAAAAAAAAAAAAAAAAAACAAGATAAGAGGCGCCTGGGTGGTTCAGTCCGTTGAGGGTCTGACTTCGTCTCAGGTCATGATCTCGAGGTTGGTGGGTTCGAGCCCCGCATCGGGCTCTGTGCTGACTGCCAGCTCAGAGCCTGGAGCCTGTTTCGGATTCTGTGTCTCCCTCTCTCTCTGACCCTCCCCTGCTCATGCTGTCTCTCGCTCTCTCTCTCAGAAATAAATAAAACATTAAAAATTTTTAAAAAACATGAGATAACACAGATATCTGTAACAGGGGCTCCTGGGTGGCTCAGTTGGTTAAGCGTCTGACTTGAGCTCAGGTCATGATCTCATGAGTTTGAGCCCCACGTCAGGCTCTGTGCTGACAGCTCAGAGCCTAGAGCCTGCTTCAGATTCTGTCTCCCTCTCTTCCCTTCACCCGTTCATGTTCTGCCTCTCTCTCTCAAAAATAAATATTTTTAAAAATTTTGTTTTTAAGAATAAATAAACACTGAAAATTTTTTTTAACTGTAACAAATTTGGGGCTCCTGGGTGGCTCAGTCAGTTAAGCGCCCAACTCTTGATTTCAGCTCAGGGCATGATCTCATGGTTGGTGGGTTCGAGCCCCACATCGGGCTCTATGCCTGACAATGCAGAGCCTGCTTACGATTCTCTCTACCTCTCTCTCTGCCCCTCCCCTGCTCATGCTATCTCCTTTTTTTATTATTAAAAAAATAATAAAACATAAAAATAAAAACTGTAACAGATTCACGAAGACGTTAGCAACTGTCATAATCTGAAAGCTAATGCTGCTGGGGAAAGGCTGACTGCCCACCACCCTGAGTCCTTACCCTGTGCCACCTTGTCCCATCTGCCAGTGGAAGATGGGAGGCATGGAGCAGGGTGGGCGTCGGCCCGGGCCCCGTCTGCAAGCGGGCAGCTGGGGATTCCAGACTGCGCTTGGCAGCAGGATTTACGACGTTTTATTGTTTTCCAAAATATCTACAATGAAGGTCATTTTAAACAGAACTATCGAGAGAGTGCTAGCAGATTCCATCTAGTAACTGGCTGATTCCTCCCTCCCGGGGCCTATTCTCTCACCTGAGGAATTGGGACAGCCCCCACCCCACCCCAGCCCCCAAGGTCACTGCACACATGAACTGTGGGGATGAACACTGCGGAGGGCTGGGCAGGTGACACAGGGACTCAACAGTAGATGATCCTGTGTCCCTCCCTCCCCCGCCCCCCTGCGCCGCCCTCTGGTCTCCAGGGAGCACAGAACAAGTGAGCACGAGGGTCTGTCACCACGACAGAGAGGACCCGGCCCCGTGCTCCTTCCTGCCGGGTGAGTGTGGAGCTCCGGACGCAGAGCCCTGGGACCCAGCCACCCAGCTGGGCTTCCCTCAGGCCTCCTCAGCTGCTTCCTCATCTGTGCAATGGGGACACAGCCCAGCCTGCCTAATAAGTATGCCTGATCCACAGCAAAGTGGCAGTATTTGGCAGGGTCCCGGGGTCCACTCAACGGTCTGTGGGAAACCTGGGGTCTGTGGTCGTGAGCGCCACACCACTGTGACTTCCCAGCTGGGTGGAGGCTATGTGGGGACCTTGCTACTATGCTTACAACTTTTCTGTAAGTCCCAAATTAGTTACAAATAGGTTAAATAGGGAGTATCCTGGTGTGGATAACAGCTTGCACTGTCCGTGCTAATTACCCTCAGTATCTGTTAATTACGCTCAGTATCTGTTACTTATGCTCAGTATCTGTTAATTACGCTCAGCATCTGTTACTGCATCAGGCCCCGAGCCCAGACCCCAGACTCCGCTGCAAGTGCCACCAGGACCCTCCGAGCCCCCACTTGCACCACAGCACTGCTGCTCTGGGACTATCAGTGTCCCGGGTCCTGAGTTCTTTTTTCCCCCTACTTTTTATTTTTTTCAATCGAGGTGAAATTTGCATAACGTAAAAGTAACCACTTAAAGTGCGCAATTCAGTGACACTTAGTAGGCTCCCAATGTCGTGCAATCACCAAACGTTTTCGTACATCGCCCTGAATGAACCCCCGGACACTCACTGTTCCTGCCTCCCCCAGCCCCTGGTAGCCAGCCCTCCGTCTCTGTGGATTTACCCTTCCTGGACATTACACGTAAATGGTGATACGATACACCGTACACAGGGCTTCTTTGCCCTGAGCAGGATGTTTCTGAGGTGTGCTCACTCTGCCGCCTGTGTCCATCCTCCTCCCCAAGGTGCTGTGGGCAGGGACGCCCAGGTCACCCTGCTATAGCAACCAGCCGGTGCCCGGGAAATCCCACACAGGACTCGCTCACAGTGCCAGCTGAGCAGGGCCCCCAGCCCACCAACCAAGGCCCCGCGGTACGGGACAAACCGAAGCCCACAAGAGGGTGGTGGCTTCCCTAAGGCTTCAGGGACCGAGGAGGGTCTGAGCCTGTATTCCTGCCCCCCGCCCCCGGCTGCCCCTTCCAGAGCCAGGCTGTGTTTACGCTTCACTGGGCCTAGGGGATCAGAGAGTTCCTCCGCCCCGAAGGTCAGACGCAGAAAGGCCAGATGCCTCCCACGCCCAGAGAGCCCGGGCAGGGAGTTTCCTGTGGCCTCTTGGGGACTGCTCAGCTCTTGAGTCACCCAACTGGGGGGCCCACCAGGCTGAGTCACGCTCAGCTGGACTGGGCTGGGCTGACTCTGGCAGGTCTGAGAGAGATCTGCGCTGGGATGGGGTCCCAGGGAGGGCTGGGGAAGGTCAGGGAGCACCCTGGGCTGGGAAAGGGCTCCAGGGCTGAGGATTGAGACAGAGGGCAAAGCCACCCTCATATCCTCTATTTCCCCGTCTGTCAGAAGGTGACTAAGAACCCACATGTTGGCTTGTCTCCAGGTTGCTTTGTAATCCTAGGCCAAAGCTCTTCTCTGGGCCTCAGTTTCCCTTACACCAGCTGGGTAGAAAACCTGCCCTGCCTGCTTCATGGGGTCATGGAAGGCTCAAGTGAGGGCCAGATGGGTGAGGCACTGTGGCTGCCAGTGCTGGGGCCACTGGAGGCAGAAATGGCCCCATGGCATAGACCCAAGGCTGAGAAAGCATCGGCCCTACAGGCCCTGGGTGCCAAGTGGGGCAAGATGCCTCACAGATGTTTCCACTGTGGCCGGGGGCCGCTCAGAGGAGCACTTCCAGTGCAAAGGGCTCAGGACCTGCCCTTTGTCTGAGTCCGGAGAAAGTTCTAGGCCTCTGGGGAATGAGCATCGGGGGCGGTGCTTGGCAGATGGCAAGCTGTGGACCAGGCTTAGGCTCAAGGTCATTACTTCACTTATTCTTCACAGTGGCTGCTGGGGGAGGGGGGCGCAGGGGGGGGCCACCAGCCACTTCTCTTCTGAGGATCCTGAGCCACACCCTCCTGGCCTCCATGGTGGATGTGATTATTCCCACCGTCCAGATGAGGAAACTGAGGCACAGGGAGCAGAATTTTCCAGGTCTGTGTGACTCTGAGGCCCAGAGCACCCCCACCCGAGCTGGGAGTCTGCTGGTCTCAGTGGCCCCACCCTCTGCCCAGTGTCGGAACATTCCGTTGGGTCCACAGGCTCACTCTCTCCAGCCCCAGCCCCAGTGTCCAGTCCCCAGACCCCTCCTCCGCCCAGGACCTCCGTCACTTACAGGATTTCCCCTCAGGGTGGGAATCAGGCCCTGTCCTTGAGATGCTTCGCTCCTGGCCCAGAGACCAGACCCACTTCTGGCCCTAAGATCTCACCTCCCAGACCTCTGTGTCCCCATCTGTGAAGTGGGGGCTGAGCTAGTGAGTCTCAGGGGGCCCTCCGTGGGGGTGGCAGAAACTGCTCCCCAAACAAAGTTTTGTCTCTGACTCCCACCCCCACCTTCTCAGCTCTACCTTTATCTCTCACTGAAGCCACTGCTCTCCAGGGACTTGTTTTAAAGCTCCTTTCTACTTTTTTAAAATTTTTGTTTCATGCTTATTTATTTTTGAGAGAGAGAGACAGAGACAGAGTGCGAACAGGCAAGGGGCCGAGAGAGAGGGAGACACAGAAGACCCTTGCTACTTTTAAATGACTCCCAGCTAATCCTCCTCATTTATAAGCTTTGTGAATCTTCTTCATTATGAAAGGACCCAGCATAGCAGACCACAGGTCAGGAAGCATCCACATGTCACCGGTAACCCGGGAGGGCGGGGCGGGGGGGGCTGGGCGGCCAGGGGGGATGTGCTTTATGGAGTATGACTACTTTTTTAAACACAAAGAGCCTATTCAGGCATGGCTTGCATAATCAAAAATAAGTAAAAGAAAAAGGAAAAGAAAAGAAAAAAGGAAAAGAAAAGAAAAGAAAAGAAAAGAAAAGAAAAGAAAAGAAAAGAAAAGAAAAGAAAAGAAAAAAAGTACAAATAAGGGCACCTAGGTGGCTCCGTGGGTTAAGCATCTGACTCTTGATTTTGGCTCGGGTCAGAATCCCAGGGTCCTGGGATCAAGCCTGGCGTGGGGCTCCACGCTGGATGTGGAGCCTACTTAGGATTCTCTCCCTCTCCCTCTGCCCCCTTCTCTCCCACTCTCGCTCCCTCTCTCTCAAAATAAACTTTTTTTAAAAAGAGAGGGAAACAGATTCAAAAATAAAATACTGAAAGAGCAAACGTGTATATAGTAAAAAGAAGGCCCAAGCCCCTCACCCCACCCTAAGGAACCCACTGTCAACGGTTTCTGGCAGAGACAGACAGCTATTATTCAGTCAGTGCCAGGCACAAATGTGTACCTCGTGGATGCGCGCACACACACACACACACACACAGAGAGCAGGCAGAGAAAGTAGCCTTTTGAGCACGGTAGAGGAAGCAAGGCTTTGAACCACACTGGTGCAAACCCTGGCTCCACCTGCTGTCACTGTATGACCCCGTAAAGGGCCCCTGGGTGAGCCTCAGTTTCCCTCCGTTCCAAGGATTCCCTCAGAGCCTCCCTTTGGGTGTGCCGAGCAGCTGTCTAGAAGCAGCAAGAGGCAGGGGCGCCTGGGTGGCTTAGTCGGTTAAGCGTCCGACTTTCGCTTGGGTCATGATCTCGCGGTTCGTGGGTTCGAGCCCCGCGTCGGGCTCTGTGCTGACTGCCGGCTCAGAGCCTGGAGCCTGTTTCAGTCTGTGACTCCCTCTCTCTCTGACCCTCCCCTGCTCACGCTGTCTCTCTCTCTCTCTCTCTCCTAGAAATAAATAAAAAAAAAAAAAAAAAAAAGAGGCAGCCCACTCCCCCAGCTCCAGGAAGAGGCTTCCTATCCCCCACCCCCTGCTCCCTGGTTCCTTTCAAGGCCACTGGACAAATACCATTGCTCCACGAGCAGACATCGCCCCCGCCACCCTGCAGGGCCCCCCACTTCACCCCACAGAGGCGCCAGAGGCTCGACGCCCACATTTTGCCATCTAGGCCTTTCGGTCAACAGCCTACCGTGTGCCAGGCAGCCTGGCACCCTTCTCGGGCACAGCCTCCCCTGACCCTCTCCTAGCCCCATGGCCCATTGGGAACAGCGTCAGTCCACTGCCCCTAGAGCAGGCCCAAGCCCGGCCCCTCCTGCCATCCACCTTATTAGAGCACACGGGGCACCAGGTACCACCGTGCACTAGCAGGCCAGGCCCGGCCAGCAGGGCGGACCCCAGAACTCGCCGGACCCCAGAACTCGGCAGTGTGTTCACAGCCGGAGACCCCACCACCCCTACCACCCCCGGGGCTCCGAGCTCCTTTGCAGGAAGGGTAGGGGACAGGCAGGTCCCAGGCGATGCCCCCCTCGGGGCCTTAACTGGCTGTGCGCAAATAACCTCCCCCTGCGGCCTGGGTTTCCTCCCCTAGAAATGGAGTGTCTCAAGTCGGTCAGCAGCCTGAGGTCTCTCGGGCATTTGGTGGTCCTCACGGTACCCCGCTCAGCCACTCTCGTCCGCCCCCCAGCCCCGCCCCGGCTTCCACATCCGCGGAAGGGGCGGGAGCCGGAGCGTCCGGTCCCGGCTCCCGGGGCCCCGCTTCACTCCAGACCCGAGCGGCGGGGCGGGGCGAGGGGCGGGGCGAGGGCGGGGCGGGGCGAGGGCGGGGCGGGGCGAGGGCGGGGCGGGGCGAGGAGGGCCGGGCCGGGGCCAGGCCGCCCTAGTTCCCCCTGCGTCTCCCGCTCGCCCCCCGAAATCCCGCCGCACTGCAGCCCCGACCGCGGAGGCCAGGGCCCGGCCCGCTGACCCGGCAGCTGAGCCCCGAGCGCGGCCCCACGGCCGCCCCCTGGGCTCCCCGCCCCGCAGCTCCCGCCCGCCACCTCCCGCCTCGGTTCGCCCTCGGGCCCCGCGCAGGCTGCCGGGCGCCGTCGGGGGTCGCACCTGCGCCAGGCCGCCCTGCCCGCTGCCCCCCGGGCGCCCGGGCCCCACTCACCAGCGGCGAGGACGCGCTCCGGGAAGGCACTGCGCGGCGGGAGGTGGTGGCCCAGGTCCCCCGCTCGCCCCGCCCGGGTCGCGAGGCCCCGCCCCGGCCCCGCCCCGCTTCGCTGGAAACCGCCGGAGAGCTCACTCCTTGCCTCCTTCCCGCCAGCGGGGCACGCCTCTCTCTGCCTCGGCCTCTGCCTGGTCCTTCCCTCGGCGACCCGCCCAGCTGGCAGGTCGCTTCTCTTCTTGAGCCTTACCTTTCCCATCTATAAAATGGGGCAACATGGACCGACTTCAGAGAGGGGAAGCCCTGAACAAGCCCCCCCCCAGCACACAATAGTCCTGCCCCCCGCGTCCCTGGGGGAGTACCCTAGTTCCTTTAGCTGGTGCCCCAGGCACGAAGCAGGCTGGACTCTTAGTCCTGGCTCAGCCACTTTGTGACTGGTTCTCTCCACCTCCATCTCCTTACCTGTAAAATGGGCACAACATCTCAGGAGTGACGAGGATGCCACAGAGTGATGCAGGCAGGGAGCCCTGCCGACGCTTGGCACTCAGTGAGCAGAGACTGCAACGATCACAGCCCAGAGGTGACCTCCACTTTGTCAGAGTCACCCTGATGGGCCCGGCATGTCCGGCCAGGGCCTTGGACGTCTCACCTCCTCATCTACAGTGCTGCTTTACTACTGAAGCCCAGGGTCTGTCCTTGGGCTGAGGGCCCCTCAGCCTCCAGGAGCCGAAGTTGCCCGAACTGGTCCTCGGTATGAACTTGAACTACAGCTTCTTCTCCCCAGCCACGGTGGCTTGGAGCGTCCTGGGCTGCAGCACAAATAATTTTGCCCTTTCGAGCCCCTTCCTCCTTTGATTGCTTTGATAAAATGACAAGTATAATCCCGGCTAGATTGTTTCTTTTTCTTCTTATTTTCAAAGAAATTAAAACAAGGGGTTCCTGGCTGGCTCAGTGGGTAGAGCACGCAACTCCTAACCTCAGGGCTGTTTGAGCCCCACATTGGGCAAGGAGCCTACTTGAAAAAAAGCGGGGCACCTGGGTGGCTCCGTCAAATGGAACATGTGAGTCTCTATCTCAGAGGTGTAGGTTCGAGCCCCGTGCTGGGTGTAGAGATTACTTTAAAAAAGAAAATATTTTAATTCATTCGTTAATTAATTCATTAATTAAGATAAGTTATTTAGTTAGCTAGTTAGTTAATCAAAATAAATTGCAACATTTTCCTGGGTCCCTCAAAGTATTGTGCCAGCTGGCGCTGTCACTGCCGGCCCTGATGAAATCGGTCTGGCCACACCTCCCAGCGAGCTGCCAGCCTGCACCCGCTTCCTGTAAGGAGGTGCCTGTGGCTTGGCCAAGTGGCACACTCACCTCCCCCCGGAAGGTTCGTGGGGAGGAGACGGTGCAGCTTCCCTCCAGCCTCACCCCTACTACCCATGGGGCTCAAGGCTCAAAGACATCTGCCCCCACATGTCTGCTGCCTGCCACGGTCAAAGGGAGGGGCCGAGAACAAACGCACAGGTTTGTGTGAAGTCCACACACCTCTCACAGACGTGACCCTGCAGTTTGGGGGGGGCGGCGGCTGCCCTAGGGATTCATGCTGCAGGTCTTCGTGTGGAGGGAGATGCCACACCGGGTGTGCCTGGATACTTTCACCTCGCTCCTGCCCAGCCCCCCGGACCCCACCTGAGCCTGGGCTACAGTCCCTGTCCCTCCTCCGAGCAGCAGCGGCAGCCCCTAGCTGCCCCCAGCTCCCCCCTTGTGTCTCCCACTGCCCTCCTCTGCTGAGGACCCTCCAAGCCTCCCACTGCTTAGGATCCAGTCCAGACTGGCACTGGAGGCCCTGGCAAACTGGGGTCAAGGCGACCACCTCACCCTTTCCCACCTCTGTGTCCCTGCCTAGAGCACCCCCCACCCCGTACCCTGGACACCCCTCGTGTCCGAGTCTGACTGCTCTCCAGTGCCGTGCCGGCAAGCTCTTCCAAAACCCCAACTCTGTGCCTCCCCCATTCTAAGTAGGCAGTGACCTCTAAGCTCCACAGCACTGAACTTGGAACTGGTCCTGGGCATTTGGCCTATATATTGAGCACCTCAGGGTGCCCAGCCCTGGGCTGAACCCTGGAGGATACAACACAACCAAACCCAACCTTTGGCCTCAGTCGATCCAGGAGGGAGGCACGGAAAACACCCCCACAGGTTCAGAGAGGTGAGGGAGCAACCCGAAGTCACACAGCGCCAGAGCGGTGGAGTCCGGATTCCCACCCAGGTGCCCCCAGGATCTGCACTCTTAACCAGGGTGTCATTGGGCTTCCCAATTCCACGTGGAATTCAGGGAAAGTATTTCCTTATATTTTATTTATGAGCTTACCTTATTACATGAGAAATCCACATTTATTGTAAAGGAATTGGAAAACACAGAGGAAAACATAAAACCACCTAGTCACCCATAGCCTAGAGCAAAACACAGCCAACACTTAAGTGACTTTGTCCACGCCTTTTTCCAAGAGCGTCACACACTCCTTTACAAGAACACCTTCACGCTGTAAATGGTTTTATAATTTTTCTTCCCCTCACAATAAATCAGAAGCCTCCTTCCACATTAGCAAACCTTTGTCTACATTGTTTTTACCTCATTGGGAAGGGTTCCCTACAAACAGAAATGTATATAAAACGCTGTGGACCCTTTAAAATAAAAATAAAAAGACACCTGAGTGTCCCCTCCCCAGGTTAAGGAAGAGAAGATTGCCAGGGCTCTTGGTATTCTCTTTGATTCCTTCCTGTCACCCCAAGGTCACCTCTAACTGGACTTGTGAGTTAAATATGCCTGTGCTTTCCTTTAGAAGTCTTTTTTTTTTTTAATGTTATTTATTTTTGAGAGAGACAGAGCATGAGCAGGGGAGAGTCAGAGAGAGAGGGAGACACAGAATCTGAAGCAGGCTCCAGGCTCTGAGCTGTCAGCACAGAGCCTGACGCGGGGCTCGAACTCACGAACCGTGAGATCATGACCTGAGCGAAGTTGGATGCTTAACCGACTGAGCCCCCCAGGCGCCCCTCCTTTAGAGTTGTATTAATACCACCCAGGTAGGACTCTACTGACTAGCTTTGAACCGCTGGGGCAGCATCCACCTGGCTGGAGAGGGCAGGCATCACGGTCAGACCAGAGGCAGATCCCTGGGAAGGAAAAACAGAATTGGGCCTCTGACAAACATTGGCAAGGTTGGGGGTGAGGCTCCCCTGGCGGCACGTCTGCGGCTGCGACGTGGCCATTTAGCAGGAAATGGTCAGAGGCTTGGGCTTTTCTGTGTCCTTGCTTGTGAGCTCATTGGACGTGTGTCCAGATCTCAGGAGTAGGGGTGCTCACTTCTGTGAGGGGGGGAACGGGCAGCTGAGGAAGCAGCAGGGAGTGGAGGCGAGAAGAGGTATCAATCCGTGATCAAGACCGGCCAAGTGCAGGCAGGAATCTGGGCCAGGCTCACTGGGGATTCTGTCCCCACGTAGGTAGTAGAGTAACTGCCCGGGGCTTGGTGACGGCGGCCCTTGTAGGCGTGGGGCACACATCATTCCAGGGGCTCTCTTGGCCACCACCTCGGGGATGCCCTCCTCCCCTCTGCTGTCTGACTCCTCATTTCCTAGATGGATCCCCCCACGTTTGTGATGAGCCCATTCTCCAGGGGGTCTTGACATAGACTGCGTAGGAGACACCGTTTTGAAATCTTGCATTCTAGGGGCTCGTGGGCGGCACATCAGTTAGCATCCGACTCTTGGTTTCCGCTCAGGTCATGATCTCACGTTTTCATGAGTTCGAGCCCCGCATCAGGCTCCCGTGCTGACAGTGCAGTGCCTGCCTCGGATTCTCTCTCTCTCTCTCTCTCTTTCTCTCTCTCTCTCTCTCTCTCTCCATCTCTGCCCCTCCTCCACTCGCACTGTCTCTGTCCCTCTCAAGATAAAAGAAGAAATCTTGCCTTCTCTCTCATGGTTGACTGATGCTTCGCTGAGTAAGAACTCAAAATTGGAGACCACTGTCCCTCCAGGTCATGAAGACATCCAGTCTTCCAGACACTCAGTGGCTTCCAGCCACAAGGCTGATGAGCAGGCCGAAGCCATTCAGAGATTGGAGCCTTGGCATGTGACCTGTTTTGTTCTTCCTGGAGGGTTTTCAGATGTTTGCCCCTAGGGGCACCTGGGTGGCTCAGTTGGTTAAGCGTCCGACTTTGGCTCATGTCATGATCTCATGGTTCGTGGGTTTGAGCCCCGTGTCGGTCTCTGTGCTGACAGCTCAGAGTCTGGAGCCTGTTTCAGATTCTGTGTCTCCTTCTCTCTCTGACCCTCCCCTGCTCATGTTGTCTCTATCTCTTTCTCTCAAAAATAAATAAAGCATTAAAAAAATATATTTTTGTCCCTAGAGGTCTGGACTGTCACACGGATAGTCCTTATGTGGGTCTAATTTCATCCATTATGCCCATGCTCAGGGGACCCTCCCATATAGGAAACTCATACCCTTAATTTTTCAGAAACTGAATTTTTTTTTTTTTTTTTTTGATGATTTCCTTCCCTCCATTTTCTCACTTCTCTTTCTGAAACCCCTGTTACTCAGAATCCTCGACTTCCTAGGCTGGTCCTGTAACTTCCTTTTCTTTTCTGCTTCTCATGGGCTTTTGGTTTTGGTTTGAGTTTTGGATTCTAGGGTTTTACCTTCTGTGAGGTTTCCTCAACTGTCTCTTCCTGGCTTTCTATTGAGTTTTTCAATTCTGCTGTTGTACTCTTTAATTTCTGAGGGATTCTTAATTGTTTTCTAAATGTTCTTTTTTTATATATAACTTTTTGTTGATTTTTTTTCATGGATATAGCACCTTCTCTTACTTCTCAACTATCTGTGATAGTTTTCTTAAAACAATTATTTTCTTCTCTTATCATAGGCTCTGAATCCCATGCATTGTAGGGGGGGGGTGTGTGTGTGTTTTCTGTTTATAAGAGGCTTTCCTCAGATGCTTGGGAATTTTGGGCCGGCTGCTCATGATTAGGAGGGAGGAAAATACGTGTGTGGATGGTATTTGTTGGTTTAACATCATGTAAGTCGGAACTTGTCTGGCCATCTCTCTGGGAACTTCCTGGATTGTCAATATCTTTCAGATTTCCTCTTGGACTGGTCAGATTCCCCACAGTCCTTCAGTCTCTTTTGTGGAGGGTAAGGGCCTGGCTCCAGGTTTCTGGGAGCTTAGTGAAGGAGAGCATCGGAGGAGGTCTCTGCATTCAGCATTCAGCATCCACCCACTTTAGCGGAGTACCCACATTCCCCACTGTCCCGGTCCAGTCCTTTCCGGAGCTAAATCCCAAATGTTTGCCAGAATGAGGGAGGGGCACCACTCAGTGGCAGAGAGAGGGGCCTAAAGATCTAACTGTTCAGGGCTCCTGGGTGGCTCAGTCAGTTAAGCAGTTAACTCTTGGTTTCGGCTCAGGTCATGATCTCACCGGTTGTGAGTTTGAGCCCTGCACTGGGGTCTCTGCTGTCTGCACAGAGCCCACTTCAGATCCTCTGTCCCCACCACTCTCTCTCTGCCACTCCTCCCTCACATGCTGTCTCTAAAAGAAACAGTAAAGATCTAACTGTTCTTCAAAGATGCCTTCAAATAGTCCACTTTATTTTACCCTTCTTTCACCCTTAGATCTATAAGCAGCCAGTTCCTAAGCTTTTGACAAGTCTCCTGATAAATAAGATGTGGTCAGCTTCCCCCACCGTCAGGAGGGATGTGGCTGTCTGGAGTCTGCGAAGTCAGGTAATACTGGTCTTCCTGCTTTTCAGCTTCCAGGCTTTGTTGCAAGGGCCCTCTTTCTGGTTCTCCCTGTCCTGGCGGATTTATGCCTTTAAAAGATTCCTTTCCTGTGTATTTATAGGCTTCTGGAGGCAGTGTGTATTCTATTCACGTCTTAACCTGAAAATCAACTCCACATCTTTGATGACCTCAGGGTCATATCATCTGCTGTAACCCATTTAAGAAATCTCTCGTCGAATGTATGGCTCATTTCCACTTTTTTCTTGTTAAAAGCAAGGGTGCACTGGATGTTCTGCGAGTTAGGGCTTTGTGCATTTGATTCGTAGGACAAACTCACTGAAGTAGATTTGCAGATGTAATTCTACCTGGATCTTTCTCATGATGAGGGGTGTGTGTGTATGTCTGTCTCCTGGGCTGGCAGGAAATGAGAGAGGAGCAGAGGGTAAGTGGGGTGAGATCAGAGTTACACTCTCCCCGTCGCAGCCTTACACCACTGCTCAGAAACCTATAACCCGTATTTCCAATGCCTCTCCAGACTCTAAACACCTGTCATTCAGTCTTTGTGTCTTGCCCACTCATCTGTAAACTGAGGATAATAACAGCACCTATCCATCACCGTGTTGCTGGGAGGAATTAAATCAGCTAATGCCAGGGGGGTGCCTGGTTGGCTCAGTCAGTAGAGCAAGAGACTCTTGATCTAAGGGTCATGAGTTCAAGCCCTACATCGGACATGGAGCCTACTTTAAAAATACATACATACATACAAAATAAGCTAATGTCGGGAAAATATCCAGGGCTTTGTTCAATGGAACAGATGCTTATTGGATACCCATAGGTGCCTGTTTGGCTGCCTGTTTGGCTTGTAGGCAAGATTCTCCAAGACCACACAGAGCTGCTGAGAAATCAGGAGAAATAACGTGGAAAGTCTCAAACCCCTTCACAAGCTAGGTAGAAAGAGTGAGTGTTACAGTGCGCTCGCTGTTCTGGCAACAACTTCTTGCGCGGGCTGACGGCTCTGCGGTGCCCGGCGTTTCTCGCTCCTTCCTCCGCGGGGCTGCCGGGAGCGCCTGGGTCACGCCAGGCCCTGGCGCGCAGCCGCACAGGCTTTCGGAGCCGGGGCGGAACCCGTAGCCTCGGAACCTTTCTTCCCGCCCTAGGTTGCCCCCGACCCGCCCGGCAGGAAATGCGTCAAGGACCGCGCCGCGTCGCCCTCGCTGCGCCCCGGTCGCCACGGAAACGCACGGGGGCCCGCGGCCCCGCCATGAGCTTACGCGTGGCGCGTGGCGCGTGGGCCTGGGGCTGGGGCGCGCGCTGCCGCCGGGCCGCTGCGAACTTCCCGCTGCCCCCGCCGGGCGCCGTGAACGTGGCGGAGCTGCTGCGAGATGCCATGGCCGCGGAGGAAGGGCCCCGCGAGGCGGAGGCGCGGCGGCGGCGGCGGCCGCCGGGCCAGTGCTCGGTGCTGCTCTTCCCGGGCCAGGGTAGCCAGGTGGTGGGCATGGGCCGGGGGCTGCTCGGCTACCCGCGCGTCCGCGAGCTCTACGCCGCCGCCCGCAGCGTGCTGGGCTACGACCTGCTGGAGCTGAGCCTGCACGGGCCGCAAGAGGACCTGGACCGCACCGTGCACTGCCAGCCCGCTGTCTTCGTGGCTTCGCTGGCCGCCGTCGAGAAGCTGCATCACCTGCAGCCCTCGGTGAGGCCCGGCTCTGCGCCAGCTCTGCCATCCCGGCCAGGGCGCCCCTGCCAGGCCCGAGCGCTCCCACGTCTAACGCAGATTCTTACCGAGTGCCCCCTCGGCGCCAGGCACTGTCCTGGGCGTTGGGGATACAGCCCTGGACAAAACAGGGAGCCGTGCCCCAGCGGAGCCTGCATGTTCGGGGAAGGGAGATAGATAATGAAGAATAAATATACTGTCTAAATGACCTAGTATGTTAAATAGGGTGTCCCAGAAGGGAAAATGGAGCAGGGAAAGGGGTTCAGGAGTCGAGGGCTGGGCTGCGATTTTGAATAACCCTAGTCGTTTGTTGATTCCTAAATTATTTTAGAAGGATTAAACTTCATCCTTAAATGAAGGATCGTTAAGATGTGTGAGAATGTCACTTCACTTGAAGGCGTGAATTGACTATTAATGTTTAATAATATGAGGACAGTAAATGTTTAGCTGCTACTTTACACCCTTTACTCCATTCTCAGGTGAGGTAAATACAGTTACTTTGTGGATGAGGAAAGGTGATTCAGAGACGGGAACGGAATTAGTTGAGTGGTCCTGTGGAGTCTAGTAACAAGTGCTGCCCCTGCGCCAGGTCTGTGCTTCCGCACTTCAGAGACATTATCTTCGCGCAGTCTTCTTAGTAGTCTTGTGAGGTAGGTTCTGCCCTGTCCCCATTCCACAGACGGGAAACTGAGGCTCAAAGAAGTTAGAAAACTCTCCCAGGCTTAGAGTACAAATCCAGCTCTCTGTGACCCTGAGGCATGTTATGTTCTATGCTTAGCTCCCTCCAGCTCCATCAGGCCCGAGAGGCATCTCCAGGGCGGAGGCAGGAGAATCCAGGGCCCTGGGTTGGAGTCCCACTTCCACCAGAGTCCACCAGCCGGGGAAGGCCCTCGTCGGTAGGAGGAGTGCCCTCTTGTAGCCAGAGCACCAGGCCAGCGGCCCCTGGCTCCCCGGAGCCTCTCCACACCCTGCCAGCTGTCAAGTGCAGAGCCCCAGACTGACCCCCCAACCCCACGCCCCCGAGAACTTGGCCTCACGTCCTGCCTCTGTCGCCACAGGTTATTGAGAACTGCGTCGCTGCTGCCGGATTCAGTGTGGGAGAATTTGCAGCCCTCGTGTTTGCGGGAGCCATGGAGTTTTCAGAAGGTACCCAGGAAGGGGTTCGGGTTTGTGCTGGGGTGTTCTCTTGCTGGGCTCAACTGGGGACACAGGACACTGCCACAAATCATCCTGGAGCCACTCGGGTGATAAAGGAGCACATAGATGAGAGCGGCATTAGAGCCCGAGGACCAGACTTCACCTTGACTCCGTTTTAAGCCGGAAGGGTTCATGGGGTGGGGGTGGGGGTGGGGGTTTCTTTCTTTCTTAGAATCTCCTGAGCTCTGTCTGCTTGACTGTCCCCGCCCTGTCCTGGGTGTTCTCTGTCCACTCACACACCACAGTGCCTGTCACATGATTGTGTTCCACAGACAGTCCTGGAATGAAAAAGAGTAACTGATTGTTTGATCTTGAGCCTGTGAGTTTCACTTTTTTTTTCTTTAATGTTTATTTATTTTGGGGAGAGCATAAGTAGGGGAGGGACGGAGAGAGGGGGACAGGGAATTCAAAGTGGTCTCCACACTTGACAGGCTGACAGTAGCAAGCCCGAGGTGGGGCTTGAACTCACGAACCGCGAAATTATGACCTGAGCTGAAGTCATGCTCAACCGACTGAGCCACCCAGGCGCTCCGTATCAGTTTTACTTCTTAAGGGTTTTGCTCATAGTGGGGCGCCTGGGTGGCTCAGTCAGTTAAGCATCCGACTTCAGCTCAGGTCATAATCTCGGAGTCCATGAGTTCGAGCCCCATGTCAGGCTCTGTGCTGACACCTCAGAGCCCAGATACGGTGTCGGATTCTGTGTCTCCCTCTTTCTGTGCCCTTCCCTGCTCGCACTCGGTGTCTGTCTCTCTCAAAAAATAAGTAAACATTAAAAAATGTTTAAAAAAGAATTTTGCTCATAGTTAAACCATTTTGCTTATAGTTAAATATGGGCAGAGGACTTGAACAGACATTTCTCAAAAGAAAACATACGCATGGCCAACAGGCACATGAAAAGATGTTCAGCATCACTCAGCATTAGGGAAATGCACATCAAAACCGCACTGGGATACCCGCTCACACCCCCAGGATGGCTTTAGCTAAGAAAATGTAGTAATAATAATAGTGTTGGCAAGAATGAGAAACTAGGACCCTCAGACATTGCGGGTGAGGCTGTAGAATGGCGCGGCCGCGGTGGAAGTTCGGCAGTTCCTCAGGAAGTTAACAGATAGAATTACCGTGTGGCCCCACGGTTCTACCCATAGGTATGTACCCAGCAAATGAAAACATGCATCCACGCAGAAAAACCTGTACACAGGTGTTCACAACAGCATTGCTCACAACAGCCGAAAGAGAGAAACAGCCCACGTGGCCATCAGATGATGAGGAACGAATTGCCCTCCGTCTGTGTAACAGCGTGTCACTGGGCCGTGACAGGGGCTACAGTGCTGATCAGGGTGCAGCAGGATGAACCTCAAAAGCGTGCTCAGAAAAAGAAGCCATGCACACACGGTCACATAACCACGTGGTCCCTTTCATGCGGAATATCCAGAATCTGCAAATCCACAGGGACAACAGACGAGAGGTTACTGGGGGCAGAGAAAGGAGAAATGGGAAGGGGTTCCTTAGCGGATATGGGGTGTTTTGTGGGAATAACAGAAAACCACTGAATTATGCACTCGAAACTGGTTATATTTTATGTGATTTTTACTTCAGTGGGGTTTTTTTAGGTTTTTAAAGAAAATTTTTTTAATGTTTATTCAGTTTTAAGAGACAGACACAGAATCCGAAGCAGGCTCCAGGCTCTGAACTGTCAGCACAGAGCCTGACATGGGGCTCAGACTCAAACCGTGAGATCAGACCTGAGCCAAAGTTGGACGCTCAACTGACTGAGCCCCCCAGGCGCCCCAATTTCAGTGTTTTAAAATGCAGCATTGTGGCCCCGTTAAGGAAGCAATAAGAATTGTTGCACATTCATGCATCCTAATAAAACTGTTTCATACGTACGTAGTTTTATGTGTACGTAATTTGCAGAATTACAGCGTATGTGCATCCTGGTTTTACTTCACTTGACGATTTGCGTAGTTCCCCAATGCCTGCGTGGGAGGGGCTCTCTCCTCTTTTCCCGTGTGTTCTCTCCTCCCTCCTCCCCGGGGCCATCACTGTGTTTCCCCCTTAGCCTTCTGTGTAAGGGGCCAGTGGACGGGTCCCTCACCCTCTCCTTGGTCCGGTCACCCCCTCCCTCCAGGGAGTGGGCCCAGGACCAGGATGGTGGGTGTCCAGCGGTTACAGGCCCTTCTTACGTCACGGCCACAGGCACAGCCCTGTCCTCTCACCTTGCACTTGGGCTGCACTGAACCAGGAGGCTGCATTGCAGCTCGTTCACGTCGGCGGCAGCCGGTTCTCCAACTCCACGTGGGGGCAGTAAAGCTGGATTTAGGAGAATCCTGTATTATTGAAACACTAATTTCCAGTTTTCCCAACAATCTAGCAGATGCGATATTCTCATTCTCTTTATAGTAACTAAAGATTGAGTCCAGAAGGTCACGACTTGCCCGAAACCGCATAGCTCAAAGTCTGTTCCTCTGCACCAGGGTTTCTCAACCGTTGACATTGGGGGCCAGGCGTTCCGTGTCTGGGAGGAGCTGTGCATTGTAGGATGCCGAGCAGGGTCTCTGGCTTCTATCGGCCAGGTGCCGGTAGCATGCGCACGTCTCCCTCACCCCCCCACTCCACTGCTGTGACAATCAGAAGTGGCTGCAGACGCTGCCGTGAGGCAGAATCACCCCTGGTTAAGAAATGCCATCGAACACGAAGCCGGCTTTAAGGCCGGAGCCCTGTGCTTTCCTTTCTCGAATGCCAAGGACAGCACCCGCCCTTTTCGTGATGGCGGCACCATCCCTGCGTAGTGGATGCAGACGCATGGAGCCGTGGCCTTGTGGGCCAGTGATGAATGACCAGCGTCTGCGTCCCCCGCAGGCCGGGTGGGACCTGTGCTTCGTCTCTCGGGTCTGGGCGCCCCTCCTCCATCACGCGCCCTGACTTTTCCAAATGCGCTTCTCTCTGGATAGGTTTGCATGCGGTGAAAATCCGAGCCGAGGCCATGCAGGAAGCCTCGGAAGCTGTCCCCAGTGGCATGCTGTCTGTCCTTGGCCAGCCTCAGTCCAAGTTCGCCTCCGCCTGTTTGGAAGCCCGGGAACACTGCAGGACTCTGGGCATAGAGAACCCTGTGTGCGAGGTGGCCAGCTACCTCTTCCCTGACTGCAGGGTCATCTCAGGACACCTGCAGGTTGGTGTTGATGGGAATGGCCTCCACTGACCCCAGTCCGGTCCGGAAGGCTGGAACTGTCTCACCCACACTCGTGAGCCTGCGGGGGTGCCATGGCCGCTCTGCCTGGCCCCGGCCTTTGGGGAGTGTTTGAGGGCCAGCCGGGGGCAGGGTGGGGGAGGGGGTAGCACTGCAGAGGGAGGCCAGAGACCGGGATACCGTCCCCGCTCCGCCACACATAGATCAGAGCCTTCCTGTAGTAAAGTCTGCGATTCTCACAACCTCCGAGCCGGTTGCTTCCTTAGCAAGAGGAGAAGCCTTTCCTGCTGGGTCGCTCCCTCCTCCTCCCTCCCTCCCCCCTTTTCTTAGGTGTCTGTTTTTGCCCCGAGTTCATTTTCTGTCCTTCTGTCCTTCCTTGCGTTCACTGCTTCCCCCGACGTCTCTGGAGCAGCCCCTCTGTAAGGAGCACTGAGGGTGCCGAGACTGATAAGCCGAGAACAGGTGACCCGAGAACAGGTGACCCGGGTTTGGGGCACAGCAGGGGTCAGGCCCCCCGCTGCCAGAAGGCCTGAGGCACCACAGGGAGCGGTGCTGGGAGGGCGGGTTTGCAGGGGAAGGGGGAGAGCCCCGCCTAGCGGGCACGGAGCGCGTCCACCCGGGATCCCGCGGGGGCTGTGGGTGCAGGCCATGCCTACACGACTCATCCGGCCCTGCAGCCAGTCCCTGCTTCACGGAAGGGGGTCTCACTCGTGTTTTACACACAAGGAAGCCGAGGCAGAGAGAGTGGCCAGCACTCAGATGTGGTGGGGGCAGAATGGAGCTCCGGCCTGTCTCATTCTGGAACCTTCTTCTACTCGACTGTGCTCCATCCGTCATCCCCTGCGAGGCGTTGCCGGTGTGCCCGGTGTCTTTGTGAATCTCCTCGGAACCAGTGAGAGCCACAGTCCCTCTTGTGGCAGCTCTGAGATGACAGGAAGACCAGGGACTGTGGCCCCACGTTGCTCATTCCCGTCAACAGCCTTGGAAGGGCGGAGCCTCCCCCAGCAGCTCCCAGAGTGTCCACTGCCCAGGACGCCGACCCCTCGGGTCCCGGGTTTGGCCCTGTGCTCGGTCGGACGTGCCGCAGCAGAGAGCCCAGGCGAGGCCGGGGCCTCCCGTGAGCAGGGCAGCTGACGTGACAGAGCTCCCGGGCCTCTGCTAAACCGGCGCCGGGGCTGGGGACCAGCCGCAGAGGAGCCCGCCGCACCCCGGCTGTGGCTCGACTCCTGCGGCCCCGACCTGGGACTTGCGCTGGACCGCTCCGGAGACCTTACGTGGAAGGATGCTGAGTGACGCAGGAAGTGCCACGGAGTAGCCGTCCGTGTCGATGCCACAGCCCACACGGTCGGGGCCTGGTGGGGAGGCCTATGTTGGGGGGGGGTCCCGGGTGCCCCACGGCGGGCTGGGGACAAGGGAGAGTGGTGGCGATGTGAGGCGTCAGGACAAGCAGGACCCTGCTGCAGTGATGGCCAGCCGGCCCCCTCAGGGCTTCCTGTGGGCGTGGCCCACTTCCGGTACCAGGCTGAGCTGGGCTCTGTGCTGAGCTGGGCTCTGTGCCCAGCTGCCGGGCTCCCGGCACGGGACAGCGGGACACGGTGAGCCACAGGTGGCATTGGCCGAGCCTGGGGGCCGTGTGGGGAGGGCCCACAGAGACCAGTGAACGAGTGCCACCCAGCCGAAACTGCGAATCCTTCCCTGCCCTTCCGGGGCACAGATAGCCATCCTGTTACGTACTTTTCCAGTGGACGTGGATGGGCATGGCCTCCGAGACCCTTGTCAGCCCTTACATCGCGCCTGTGTGCCGCCAGAGTTCTCCTTAGTAGCCTGTGGGCTAACTATTGTCGTTAGCCCCATTTCCTAGATGAGAGAACTGAGGCGCGGAGAGGTAAGGCAGAACTGCCCAAGGTCACGCAGCTGCTGTGACGGAGGCTTCCCTTCGGGCTTCTAGGGAGCGGCTGCCTGGCTTCTGAGCCGCTGCAGATGGGGACAGCCTGGAGAGACGTGGACACGCGGCTCAGCGCCCAGGAGGCCTCAGCAGGTCCCAGCGGGGGCCGTCAGGGTGGCAGGCCCCGGGCTGTGCCGGAGGGTATGGGGCCTCTTAACAGTATCTACTATTTTTTTAAAATATTTGCAAATTACGTCGTTTGCAGACAGTCCCAAGTTTGGGCGCGTTAGCCCATGAGGCCCCTTCTGAGCCGAGACCCCTTCAGCGGAAGGCTTTTGGCTTCTGGGAGACAGAGCTCTCTCCTCGAGAGAGAGCTCAGCTGAGGGGGCTCTGAGAGAAGGAAAGGAGGCCGGGGGGCTCCTGAATTTTTATCGTGAGGTTTACAGAGCAGTAGGAAAACGGCTCTCACAGTTTGGAAGGGTAGCCGGCAGCTCACCGAAAGCCAGCAGGAGGCAGCGCGTTCCCGCGCGTGCCGCCCTCTCACCCCCCCCCCCCCGTGGGATCTCCTCCCGGCACCTGGCGTGGCAGGTGCGCCGGTGCTCGTTCTGTGGGTGAAAACGGTTCAGAGAGGCCGAGTGACCTGCCCGGAGCCCCGGGCCGCGTAGGAGGCGCCGGGACGGACCCCGCTTCCTGGCCTCCGTCTCTTTCGGCCCCGCCGTTGTCGCCTGCGCGGGTGGGCTGTGCGAGTGGCCGCCCCCCAGGGCGGGACGAGGGGTGCCAGCCGCATGGCCGGCTTGAGCTGGAGCAGAGAGGCAGGCGAGCCTGTCCCCGCAGCTGCTGACGGAGCAGGTGTGGACGTGCGGGGGTGGCAGCCCCCGTGCAGGACTGGCCGTCTCTCCCCCAGGACGACCTTGGCTTAGACTTCCTCTCCTTCCCTCCAGGCCCTGCACTTCCTCCAGAGGAACTCCTCCAAGTTTCACTTCAGACGCACCAAGATGCTGCCGGTCAGCGGCGGGTTCCACACCCGCCTCATGGAGCCGGCCGTGGAGCCCCTGGCCCGGGCCTTGGAGTCCGTCAGCGTCAAGAAGCCTCTGGTTTCCGTCCACTCGAACGTCGATGGGAACAGATACACGCATCCCAAACACATCCCGAAACTGCTGGTGCGCCAGGTGGTCTCCCCGGTGAAGTGGGAGCAGACGATGCACGCCGTGTACGAGAGGAAGAGGGGCACGGAGTTCCCCCGGACCTTCGAAGTGGGGCCTGGGCAGCAGCTGGGCAGCGTCCTCAAGAGCTGTAACCTGCAGGCCTGGAAGGCGTACGGGCACGTGGGCGTCCTGGAGGACGATGGGGCCTAGCCCGGCCCTGCGGGGGGCGGGGGGCCCCGGACCTGCCCTGCCTTTCCAGAGGCTTCCTCCTCCTGGAGTGATGGGGAGGCGTGGTCTGCAAAGTGCTTTGAATGCCGCATAAAAAGCGCTGAGAGTATTTCTTTACTGGACAGGACCCGCTTCTCCGTTTCCCCCCTGGGGCATGTTCGGGGGGGGGGGCGGGGGAGAGGCCCGAAAGCCTGGGTGAGGTCCGGCTCTGCCTGGCGGCTCCTCTAAAGTGGGCAGAAACCACCAGCCTGGCAGGTGTGGCCTAGGGACTGCAAGGGTTCGGCCTGTTGCCGCGTGGGTGCCGTGGGCTTGACGGCCGAGGGGCAGGCCGGCGCCAGACGGGTCCTCCGCTGCCCCGGCAGCCCGTGGACGCCCACAGCCAGCATCTTAGCACTGGTGTCACTGAGTGCAAAGGGCTTTGAGGCACAGCTGGCCTTGGCAGTCATTGTGCCCACCCCCTCACTCAGCAGTTAGGAGATCCAGTGCGACGTTTGTTGACTCCCCCGACAGTATTGAGTGCCTGCTGTAAGCCTGTGAACGAGTGGCCTCTACCTTGGCGGGGAGGAGGGTCCTTCGCGAGGAGGGAGGGGCCTGGGGAGGCTGGCTGAGGGCCCTGTTGTGCCACCCCTACCCCCAGGCATCCCTGTGATGGGTGAGCGTCTGCTGTGCGCCCGTGACCCAGCCTGGCACAGGCGACCCCCGGAGAGCTGCTCGGCCGGCCCCACAGCGGGAGCAAAGTGCAGGTTCTCTGTGGACGCGGCTCCTGCACTGACACCAAGGGGTGAGCCTAAGCTTCTTGGTGGCTCTTTCACTGAGCAGCGATAGCAGGAGACCACTGGTGAGAAACCACTGCATCTATCTAGAAATGTTGCTATTGTGCAGACCCGTGTCAAATCCTGGAGGGGTTTCTCCGTAATTCAACAGTGTTTCTCAACGGGGGCCCCGTTGGCCTTTGGGCAGAACTGGACGGCGTTGTGTGGACTGTGGCACAGCATGCGGACAGCTGTCCCGGCTCCTGGCCTCTCCTGGCCCCTAGCGCCTCCTGGCGTTGTGGCCCCGACACGGCCCCGTGTGTCCACAGCCCCAGAGACCCCTGCGGATGCGACCACGAGCCCGGATTTCACCACGGCCTGAGTTGACCTGTTGTTTGGAGTTCAGCGGCGAAATAGCTCTCTCAAAATTTTGTTGTGGAAATTTCCAAACGTTCACAAAGAGTCTTGCTATTATTTTTAAGTAATTGCCGAGTCTGCCGGAACCCTCCTCACTGAGGGCTTCAGTCGCAGGCAGCTTTGGGAGAGCAGGCTCTCCAGGCCAGACTTACATTCTCAGGCTGGGCGGCGGGCCGGGCCGTGTCACAGGCCTGCATGCAGCTCCGAGGATCTCGGCCCCGGAGGAGGCAGCTGGAGAAGCAGGGGTTGCGGGGGGCTCAGTGTCCCCACCCGGCAGGCCTCACTGCCTCTCTGGGCCACGGCCCTGTTCCTCGGGGTCGGGATGGTGCTGCCAGGTCCTCAGGTCCAAGCCAGAGGAGGGGGAAAGAACAGCCATCAGAGGACATACAGCCCTACCTTAAAGAAGGTTCCAGAAAGCTGGCAAGATGTCTGCCCGGTAGGGAGGAACGGGAAGATGAGGACTGGCAGTGTTCACCTGCACCGAGGGAGACCTGGGCCGGTGGCCCCTGGCCCCTGCCCCTGCAGACTCAGTCGGGGAGAGTGACCGGCATCAGGTGGTGAGGGGAGCCATGGGGAGCCCGGGGTCTGGGTGGTGGTAGACCCTACATCTGGCTCCTTGGCAGGATCCAGGCGGGTTCCTGCCCCCTTATGGAAAGTACCCTGTGTCCTGGCCAGCCCACCCCCGGCAGGAATGCCACCTGCCGCCGCACTGGGGTCCCGCGCCCCTGGAAGCCCCCTGGCCTGCTTACCTTCCCAGCAGCTGGCCTCCCTCGGCCTGCCGGGGGGGGGGTGCCGCTTCCCTGCCCGGCAGGACCGGGTCCCCTGGGCACCTTCTGAGAGCATCAGGTCTCGCCGCCTCATCTGCGGAAATCCCGACTGGACCAAGGGCCTTGATCCTAAGGCTCCGAGACGGTAAAGATGGGGCCCGTCGTGCCCCCTCAGCCTTGACCCCTCCTCCGGGAAAGTGCTGCACTGTCTCCGGTGGCCTCCCCCCAGCTCCCCAGGGGGCCGAGGTCTGTGTCCACGCTGTGGTCCCCTGGGGCCTGCTGCAGAGGCCAGGAGATAGGGACATGGTGTGAGGCCACGGGTGGCCATGTGGTCTGCCCCCTTCCCAGGAGGGATGGGCCTCCAGTCCCGCCGTTTGGGGGCTGGAGAGTGACTTCTGGTATTGCTGTTGCTTAGCGTCTGTCTGCCACTCGTGGCAGTTGCCACTCGGATGCACCAGACTGTGACCCCTTCCCCGCTGGGGGGCCCCAGCCTCAGCCTCTTCCTGCCCCTTGTGGCCTGGACCAGCTCCAGAAGTGGTGATCAGAAGACCCCAACTGGATTGGGGGTCAGAGGACCCTGGTGCCACTTTGGTCAAGCTCCCTCCTTCTCTGGGCCTCAGTTGCCCACCTGTAGGGTGGGCTTTCTTGAGAGGAGTTAAGTGCCGGCTCCAGATGGCTGGGGCTGCACTGGCCTGGGAGGTGGAGAGGCCGCCCCCTCGTGTGGGGGCACAGGCGCTGGGGCAAGCCCATCGGGCACCGGGGCTGGCGTGCATGGAGTCAGACACTGGCCCCAGCCGGCTGGCCCACCTCCCTGGGGCCCTGGCATGTCTCCCAAGCCCGGGGCCTTTGCACGTGCCGCTCCCAGTAGCTGGGCGACCCTTCCCCTTGTCTTCGCCACAGCCGGCATCTCCAGACAGGCCTGGTCTTCAGCGCCTCGTCGCCCCTCTGCCACCTTCAGGACACAGCGCACGGATCCTAGCTGGTCCACGTGCTCTTCTCCCTCCCAAAACCATGTGAGGTTTGAGTTTCCTGGTCTTCACCACGCCCCCGGGACCTGTGCCCAAGCCCAGCACAGCAGGGGCCCCTCTCATGTCCACGGTGGGGGGGGGGGGGGGGGGAGATACTGCAAACCCTAGAACACTGGGGAAGGGGTCCCCAAATTCCTGCAGAGAGAAGCCACTGCATCAGCTGTACCGGGGGGCTCCACAAACAGCTTTTCCACTCCCTCCTCCCCCTGAAGAAGCCCCGGGCACCCCTGGCCACATCTGGCATCTAAGCTGGGTACGTGGTTGAGTGGGCAGGTTGGTCCCGACAGCTTAGGGGAGGGCAAGCTGGTGGTTACAGAGAACTTCCCGTTAGAGGTGCCTCTAGAATTGGCCTTGTCACGTCCCAAGCTACTGAGTCCACAGTCGATCGATCCCCAGGGCCTCGGTCGGGGTCAGTGCATCCACACAGGGTCACTTCCAGGCCTATAAGCTCAGTGGGAACTTATCTGGGGATGGAATAGTCTCTGGGTGGAGCGAGGTGTCAGGAGTTCCTACAGGGACCTGGGGACTGGGGAATTCTGGGCCTGCCCTGTGAAGTCTGGGGAGGGCCTGACGGAGCCCCAGGGACAACTTACACAGGAAAAGGAGGTGAAATCAGGCCTCCAGGCTGTGAAGGGCCAGACCTTAGAGACCTGTGGCCTAGGAGGCCTGGTGGTGGCCAGGAGGGTCCCTTCTGTCATGAGGGCGGGCGGCGGCGGACCTGAGCAGCCTGGGCGGGGGTGGGGGTGGGTGGGTGTGTGTGTGTGTGTGCAGCACAGCTCTGGGGCAGAGCGGAGGGAGGGCAGGGAAGGCTCTCTGAGCCCAGGCCCTGGTTGGCATTTGAGGTCGAGGATTATGGGCGAAGGGGCAGGGAGTCAGAGCCCAAGTTCTGGGAGGGGGGCCTGGTGATCTAAAAGCAGCACTAGGCCTAGGTCTGGGGCAGCCTGAGCCCGCACGGTAGGAGGCCTGGCCCTGGCGCCCTTCCCACCACACCTATGTGAGTAACCCCACAGGCCGGACCAGCCCACACCAGGGCGAGGGGGCGGGGGCAGCCCAATTATAGGAGAGCGACAGCCCAAAGGAAATAATCCCTAATGGTAGGATTCAGGCACCAGGCAGAATGGAGGAGTAAACCTGATGGTGCTGGGCCGGGCTCTGACAGCAGGTGCAGGAAAGAGCCCGCAGGCTGTGATCACGCACAGGTGGCGAGGTGCACGCCCGCCTCCCCCCTCCCCCCCATGACTCTCCTGTGGGGGCAAGACCAAGCCCACACTGCAGACCCCAGAGAGGACCAGAGACCAGCTGGAAACCAACATTTTATTGAGCTCTCCTACCCCTCAGAAATCTAGTCCAGCAGATTTTCTCTTTGCCGCGGGCATCACAGACACGGGGGTGCGGCCAGCACTCCCCCCGCTGCCCGCCGGATGACCGACCTGGGACAGGAAGGCTCCTTCCGGGGACCGGCCACTGCTCGGCATGGGGCCAGGAGAGCCTTGGCGCGGGCAGTTACCCAGTAACGACCCCAGAGGTATAAGGAATTCATTTCTCTTACAAAAAAGAAAAAGAACAAACTAGTATGAAACCTCAGTAGTGTCCCAGCACTCAGAGTTTAAATAAAAAAAAAAAAAAAAAAAAGGATCATCAGAAAACTGTTAAAAAGACAACAAAACCAACTGAGGCCACCTCCAGGGTGGTGGTCAGGTCAGGGGGGCGGGGCCAGCCCCGCCCCCACACTGAGCAGCAGCAGGGGGTCACTGGAGGAGGTGCAGCCCCCAGCCGAGCAGCAGCACCAGCAGCAGCAGGGACAGCGCCAGCCCGCGTCCCGCGTTGGGGGCCACCTGTGGGACCAAGGGGGAGGGGAGAGGGGTGAGGGCCTGCAGCCTGGGACAGGGGTGCTCATTCCGCTCTGCGGTCACACGGACGAGCCCGGCGCGGCAGGGAGTGGGGTGGGAAGAAGGAATCAGGGAAGGCGGGGGACACAGGAGCGCCCCACTCCAAAGGGGACAGGTCGAGGACAAGGGGACCAGAAAGACGGGCACAGGTGGGGTGGGGCATAGGCCCCGAGGACAGGGCAGAGGAGGAGAAGCCGGCCCACCCAGGGAGGACTGGGGAGTGCTCAGGAGAGATGCTCGGGGGAGGAGGCGCCTGCCAGGCAGATGAGGGAGGAGCCAGTCCCATCTGCCCAACGAAGCACGGGCACAGGCAAACTGGAGTCCGTGAACCGGGCATCCCAAAGCCAAAGGCGTCTGGGACCAGGCGCGAGTAGAAAAGAGGAGAAGCAGGCAAGACAAGACAGTAGGGAGCAGTGGGGTCTGTGGCACCCTCAGAAGACATGCCCTGGGGAGCGTATCAGCCCGTGCAGGAGGGGAAGAAGTCAAGGTCATGGACTCTCGAGGCTTATTTACCCTGTTCCTGAGGGTCAGGAAGCTCCAGATGCGGATGTTCTCCCTGAGGTTGGCGAGACCTTCCATGAGACTCCTGAGGACACCTCTCAGGCCCGTCTGGCCGTAGGTGAAGGCCAAGCTGGGAGACAGGTGGGAGGGGAGGCAGAGCCGTTACTGCAGGAACGGGGGCAGAGACGGCCTTTATCGCAGGTGACCCCTGTGGGGAGAAGAGGGCCCTGTTCCCTCGCATCCACGGCCACCCCACCCCCCTTCTCTGGGCGGCTCCGTGGATGAGGGCCTCTCTCCACGGAGCAGGGGCTCGGGGCTCCTGGGAGGGGAGCGATTTCGTCCCGGGGCCTGGGGGGCGGCGCCCACCTGTACACGGCCATCCCGGGCAGCTCGCCAACGCGGGGCACCATCCACCTCACTTCCATCTCGTCCCCAATGAAGGCCAGCCGCATGGCCACGTCGTCGGGGCTGTTGCTGCGGGGAGGGCACGGGGATCAGGGGTGTGGCTGTGCGGTGACCCCACACACCCAGGCTCCCCAGGCCACTCGGGCCGGGCCTCGTGGGAGCCCAGGGGCGACAGAGCAAGGCATGGGAGGAAAGCACCTGCCAGTGAGGTCTGGTCCCTAGGTGCACTCCCTGATGTGCGCCCCCACCCCACCCCACCCCCGCCTGGGAGGGCAGGGAGCCATGTGTGCACAGCAGGTCCCCTCCCCCCCACCCGCGCAGTGGGCTGGCTTCAGCCCTGCTCTCAGGGGTTTGCCCGCACCTTCCATCTGGGAATTTCCAGGCAGACAGGCCTCCCAGAGGCTCCCAGCTCAGACCCAGACACCTGCCCAAGTGTCCTGGGGTCCGTGCTCTCTTACTCCAGCGGCAATGAAAGGTCGGACGGCGGGCTGAGGTCCCACCTCTATCAATACCCTGTGGGAGCTCAGGAACACACTGTCCAGGGCCGGACGCGCCCTGTTGCCATGTACACGCGGAGCACGGACAGGAGCCAGATTTCCAGGTCCCTCCAGCTCTAAAATCCCAACGAGCCCCAGTGCCCAGGTCTGGGACCTAATAATGACTAAGAGAACCCTGAGGCCTAAGGCAGAAGAGAAACGTCCAGAACCGAGAGGCTAAGCCCGGAAGACCCCCTCCCCCCCACCTTTGCTGTCCTAACAGGAGCCGTGTGTGAAGTGGCCTCAGGCTCCTCCTGATTTTCTAAAATTTGGGAACGATCCCATCAAAAGGCCGTGAAGAGGTGACCATGGTCACTGAGGCCCAGGAGACACCCAGTCCTAAAGCCACAGGTTTAAGTCATTTTGGTGGCAGTGCCGAGGTCCGCCCTGGGAATATGCCGGCCGCCGAGGGCCTCTGTGGGCGGATATCAGAGCAAAGTGGCCGTGCCCAGGGCGCAGGGCTCCAGGCCACACCTAGGGAATTTCCGCTCTGGAGCCCTGCCTGGGGAGCGCACAAGGCCTGCTCTTCTAACCGTATCTCCAAAGTCACCGACCAGAAAAGGGGGTGGGTGGGGCCCCCAGAGTGTTATTGGGACATACCCGTTAGGGGAGGGCCCAGGATCATAGTACTCCGCGAGATCGGTCATGCCAGGAACGTCCAGAACCTCCGGGCCATGCTCCTGCAGGAAGGTGCTCAAAAAGACGTCCCTGGAGAGGGGTCCTGTGTGAGACATTTCTTCTCTGGGGGAGAGAGAGACACGGATTGAATCCTTGTGCATCTAAGCCAACTGGGACTCTCCCGTCTTCACTTTCCCAGCATGCCTTGCAGCTGGTGGGGAACACAAAACCCAGTTCTGGTCAATGAGGCCTTAGAAGTCTGATGCGGGGACTGAAAGGGAGCAGCCTCACCAGGGCAGCTCTTCTCCCTCCTTAATGCCTTCGACACAGGAGTGAAGGCTGGAGTGGCAGCAGCCATTTTATGATCCCGAGGTGTTGGACACTAAGGATTCCCTGCACGCAGGAGAATATGCAGAGAGAGGGACAGAGCCTGGCTCTCTGATGACATTATCCGAAGCTTGCAAAAACACAAGCCACAGCCAGCCTAGCCGTGTAAGAAAAATAAAACTCAGGGCACATGGGTGGCTCAGTGTGTAGAGAGAGCACCTGACTCTTGCTTTTGGCTCCTGATTTCAGCTCAGGTCATGATGTCAGTTTGTGAGTTCGAGCCTCACATCGGGTTCTGGGCTGACAGTGGAGAGCCTGCTTCAGATCCTGTCTCCCTTTTGCTCTGCCCCTCTCCCACTTATTCTCTCTCTCAAAATAAACAGTAAAAATATTTAAAATAAAAACTCTTAAGAAGAAAGCCCAACACATTCAAATCCCCCTTCACGTCCTTTCCGGGTCCTTGTAGCCAAAGGCCCCCCTATTCTAGGAGGATTGTGGATTCCCTCCCACATCATCACTGGTGATAGCCTGGTAGGATTCTGTGACCTGGTTCACCACAAGCTACCCCACACTGTACTGAACAGCCTTAGGTCCAGAACGTAATGAAGACTGTGGAACCAAAGGACCCGAGTTCAAATCCCAGCCCTGTCACTTAGCAGGCGGGAGGCTGAGGGTACAGGCACCAATTGTTAGGACCTTTGCACTTCAACCCCCTGTCTTACGATAGTATCCTGGGCTTTACAATTTTTTCTGATTCTTCACGTTAGCCTGCTCTGAGCTGATAGAACCCTCTCGTGTTGGATCCCTGACCTTTAAGGCAGGTATTCAGTAAGACGACACTGGGGGCGTGGGAAAGTTCATGATTAAGCCAAGAAGGGAGAGAGTCTCGTCTCTGTGCTCCCCAGCTCAGGGTGGGCAACATTCATCCCGGAAGTGCCATCAGCCGCACCTGGGGACCCTCAGGGGACACCAGTCCAGGCACAAACCTTGAGGGCGCACACTCCCTGCTTTCAGTGTTAAAGGGTGATGAGGGGAAACACAAAGCCAGGGCACAGGTTCAAGGGAGCACAGAGGGGGGTTTGGAATCTGCAGGTATTGAAGGGCGAGGCCAGACAGGTTACTGTCCACAGTGCGTCCGAAACACGGTCAGGGTCAGACACGGACACTCTGCGATGTCATGACGGGCGCAGATGGGCATCCGGGGGGCTGAGGCACTCCGGCCTTCGGGACAGGACGCCACACAAGCACAGCATTGTTCCAGAATTTGCCTCAAGAGGGCTGTTTCAGTTTCCTACAGGGAGGGCAGTAGCCTCACGTCTGTTCCAGATGAAAGCCCAGCCTGAAAGGCAGCTCCTCTCGCAGGAGCGGAGCGCAGGAGAAATCAGACATGTAAACACAGCCACAACGGCCCCAAAGGGCCTGTGGCCTGACATATGCCGCCTGCACCTGTCAGGACAGCACCTTCCCCTGTGGGCTGAAAGGAGCTGTCAGGTCAGACCCTGTGGAGGAGGGAGGTGGGGTGCTCCCACCTGTGGAGAGCACCTGCAGGCAAAGCGGTAAAAAGCCACGCAGCCGTGGGACCCAGCAACTCCCTCCCGCTCGGTCAGGCAAGGACACGCCCCGCAGGGAGGGTCAGGTGACATTTCTAAAACCCCGAAAATGCTGCTAGCGCCTTCACAGCAGCGCATGGACCGTTCTGAGTGCACAGTCCTTACACATCGGTTCCAGGGAACACAAGGCAGCAGTTAAAAGCTATGAGGTGTGGGGTGCTTGGCTGGCTCCATCCGTAGGGCCTGACTCTTGATCTTGGGGTCATGAGTTCCAGCCTGACATGGCATTAGAGCTTACTTAAAAAAAGGAAGAGGGGCGCCTGGGTGGCTCCGTCGGGCGAGTGTCCGACTTCAGCTCAGGTCACGATCTTGCAGTTCACGAGTTCGAACCCCGCGTCGGGCTCTGTGCTGACGGCTCGGAGCCTGGAACCTGCTTCGGATTCTGTGTCTCCTTCTCTCTCTCCCCAACCCCTGCTCATGCTCTCTGTCTCTCTCTCAAAAATGAACATTAAAAAATTAAAAAAAGAAAAGAAAAAGACAAGGTATGCGGTGAATCTAGATCCATCTACAATGTAAAGTTCTTCAACAACACTTTTGAATAAACTAGATCACAAAACCATTATAGTGCGGTTTGAAGCTTCTTCGGTAGCCAGAGACGGACAGAGGGAGCTGGAAGCCGCAGACCCCATTCCCGGGCTGACTGGGGACTCCCCTCCAGCCACAACCTGGCACTGACAGCATATTCAAGTTTTGCTCGTTTAAAAAGACAGCTGGGGGGCTCAGTCGGTTAAGCGTCTGGCTCTTGATTTCCGCTCGGGTCACGATCTCACGTTCTGTGGGATGGAACCCCACACTGGCTGGGCTCTGTGCTGGCAGCGCGGAGCCTGCTTGGGATTCTCACTCCCTCTCCCTCTGTGCCTCCCCTGCTCGAGCTTTCTCTCAACATAAACATTAAGGAAAAAAAGAAGTCACCAGTGAAATCATTTAGACTGCTGAAATAATAAACGATGCAAAATATTCAAGCCGCAAAACAAAATGAGATCATTTCAAGAAGATCAGAGAGAGAAGACTTCTAGTAGGTATGAAATGAACGTTTATGGAGAAAACAAAGAGAATCGCCTCTTGCAAACACAGAGTTTCAAGGCTGCCAGATACAAGATCAACATACAAAAATCAATAGCAACAAGGCAACCAGAAAATACGGTAGCAAATAAATCCATGTTTGCAGACATAGGCTTTCAGTCAGGAATGAATCTGATGTTTTTAAATTTTTTAAATGTTTGTTAATTTTTGAAGGAGAGACGGAACATGAGTGGGGGAGGGGGAGAGAGAGAGAGGGAGGGAGACACAGAATCCGAAGCAGCTCCAGGCTCCAGGCTGTCAGCACAGAGCCCTATGTGGGGCTCGAACTCATGAGCTGTTGAGATCATGACCCAAGCCAAAGCTGGATGCTTAACCAACTGAGCCACCCAGACACCCCGTTCTGATTTTTTAAAAAAAATGCCAGGGCGCCGGGGTGGCTCAGTCGGTTAAGTGTCTGACTTCGGCTCCAGTCATCATCTCGTGGTTTGTGAGTTCAAGCCCTGCATCGAGCTCTGTGCTGACAGCTCGGAGCCTGGAGCCTGCTTCGAATTCTATGTCTCCCCCTCTCTCTGTCCCTCCCCTCCTCTTGCTCTGTCTCTATCTCTCAAGAATAAATAAACATTAAAAAAAAATTTTTTTAATGCCTGGGGCGCCTGGGTGGCTCAGTCAGGTGAGCATCTGACTTCAGCTCAGGTCATGATCTCGTGGTCTGTGAGTTCAAGGCCCACATCGGGCTCTGCGCTGACAGTGTGGAGCCTGCTTGGAATTCTCTCCCCCGCTCTCTCCGTCTCTCAAAATAAATAAATAAACTTTAAAAAAATTTTTAAGGGGCCCCTGAGTGGCTCAGTCAGTTATGCGTCCAACTTGGTTGGGCTCAGGTCATGATCTCACGGTTTGTGAGTTCGAGCCCCATGTCGAGCTCTGTGCTGACAGCTCAGAGCCTGGAGCCTGCTTTGGATTTTGTGTCTCCCTCTCTCTCTCCGCTCCTCCCCTGCTCATGCTCTGTCTCTCTTTCTCAAAAATAAATAAAGATTTAGAAACATTTAAAAATTTAAAAATCTTAAAAAATAAATATGTAAAACTTCAGCAAAGGGAATAAAGGACCCAAATAAACGGAGACAACTTTCACAGACAAGCTATAACATGGCAGAGTGTGAGCGCTGTGTGTTCGCCCTTCAGCTTCCGCTGACAGTAGCTTTTAAGGAATTGTGACCAGAGCCTCTGGCTGCCCTCAGGCCCTAGGGACCTAGGTGTCTATGCAAATGGCAATTCCCCAAGAAAAGCAGTCCCAGCCCTCATTTGCATCTGTCCCCAGCACACCCTCACCCTCAACGCCACACCCCAGCGAGGGGCTGCTCTCTCCCCAGAGGCTGCTGTGTGCTCCCGTGGAAACCCCTGCCTCCCCGCAGCCAAGGGGCCACAAGGAGGCTCCGGTGGGCATGTAGCCTGAGCCTCCCCTTGACCTGCTGTCCCCGCATCCATCTGCCTCCAGCAGCCCTTCCCAGGATCCCTGGGCGCCAAACGGGAATGGGGCCCCTGAGCCATACAGGAGCACATGGCTGACCACGACCACCTGGGGCGGGGGTCACGGGGGGGCCTGAGACCTGCATCTCACCAGCTCCAGGGGGAGCAGCGGGGTGGGACTCCCCCAGCTGACTGAACTGTTTGGGGGCAGGGCCCACATCGCCCCTTCCCAAGCGTCCCCCACCCCCACCGGCCTGCCCCCCAGTCTGAGCTGACCCAGGACAGACACCAGACTCTCCTCCCCAGGTCTGTGCTTGCTCGTTGCCAGAGCTGTGCTTCCGGCGCAGACACTCTGGACAGGTGGGGGGGGAGGGGGGTCTTGGGTGAACCTCCTAACCCGACTGCTCACTTGCTCGGGCAAGGCCTTCGGTTTCCTCATCTATTAAATGGGGATAATGACCCCAGACGAGGCACGAAGCAGCACGAACCGCCTATTATAGTCCCAGCTGATGTCGGGGCACCTGCTCCCAGGGCGGCCCTGACCCGAGCCCGGGGCCAGGACTGTCACACAGCCAGGCCTGGGCGGGCGCGGGGCTCTAGATCTGAGTGGGAGAAATCAGAGCGCGGTCAGGGAGCTCGGAGCAAAGGCCCCGCAGCGGTCCCACCGCCCCAGGGGAGCCCAGAGCCGATCACTGCCCCCCCATCCCGGCGCCCCTGCACGGCCCAGCCGGCCTCAAGTCTCCCCCGGCCTCTCTCCAATCTGACCCCCGAGCAGCAGCCTCGGATCTGACCCGGCCTCCGCTCCACTCGGCTCCCCAGTCGCCTCGGGGATCAGGGTCCTCTCTTCTTCCCCTGGCCGCCTCTCCAGCCCCAACTGCCAATCCAACCTTGGCCCCGGTTCCTTCCGTGAACCTCGCGCTGATGAGAGCTCAGCTTCTGTCCCTGCTCCCTTCAATCTCCAACCAACCGCACCGTGAGCTGCTCTTTCCTCCTCTCTGGCAGTTTAGAGCATAGACTCTCTGTGTCTCAAGCTTCTCCCCTTCTAAATGAGGATACTTGGGGCGCCTGGGTGGCTCTATAAGCTCCCAACTTCAGCTTAGGTCACGGTCTTGTGGTTTGTGGGTTCGAGCCCCGCGTCAGGCTCTGTGCTGACACCTTCGGATTCTGTATCTCCCTCTCTCTGCCCCTCCCTCGCTCATGCTCTCTCTCAAAAATAAAACTTTAAAAAAACTTTAATAGAAATGAAAACCGATAAATAAATTAATAACGTTAATGTCCAGGCACGAACACCACGTAAGGTGACAAACCAGGGGCTGCCACGGTCATTGGACCCTGGTTTCCAGCATACAACACGGAGCACATTCGTCAAAGGACCAAACAAAGGCCATTACTGAGGTCACTGGGGGCCCAGCGTCTATTTTTCTTCCAGCAGATTTGCAAAAAGGAAGGCGCGCCTAGCCACGTGTTCCCCACCCAGGCTGCGGCCCACACACTCCCCCTCCTCCACACTCAGTGGAAACACCAGCCAGGAACGTGGTTTTACCCGCAGCGCTGGGGGTGCCAGGCCCGTCTGTGTGCAGGGGAGTGCAGCCCACACGGCCATAAGAACACCTGCGGTCTCAGAGCACACGCCCCTCCCTGGAGGCTGCGGCCTCAGTCTCCCCACACCCAGCCTCGCCATGTGTCCCCATGTGCCTTGAACAGGTGGGACAGCCCTGGAGCCCCATCAATTCCCACCGGTCACTGGAGTCCTGGGGACCCAGCCAGTGGCTGCTGGGTGGGCCCAGCTGAGAAACCCTGGGTCCTCGTTTCAGTTTTTCCCCATCGGGGCTTCCCACCCATACCTGACCCAAGCACCAGCCCCGCTGGCTGCCCAGGCCGGGGCTGGGGCCCTGGTTTACAGGGCACCCAGGGCTCAAGGCAGCAGGTGCACGCTCAGGCAGAAAAGCCCTGCCCTCAGCCAAGACAGACCCAGGTTCCTTCCAGCCCCAGCTCTGCCACTGCCGTGTGACCAGGACTGTCACCTATTCTGAGCCTAGCTCAGAGAGGGCTCTTCTGCATGGAAACAGCACAGCCTCCAGAGCAAAGAGTAAGATGAAGCAGCCGTTGCCCACTTTCTGCCCCGTGGCAGGGGCTCCAGGGCCGGCCACCGAAGCAACAAACCCAGAGGAGAGTGGGTTGAGTACCTACCAAAGCAGCAAGTGCACAAAACCCTTGGTTTCTAGGACTGTTCCCTGCAGCGACCCCTGCATGTACCCGGCAGCCTTGAAAAACACAAGCAAGGAGGCCGGGATCTTGAAGGCACGTGGCTATGCACACAGCAGGGAACAGAACAGCTTGTAACTGTAACTGTATTGCCAAGTGTGTGTGAAAAACAAAGGACATAAACAGACAAACATTTCGATCTGCACAGATCATCTCCTGAAGAGGCAAGGCAATGAGTAAAGAGGAGGAAGGGGTCTCTCTGGGGCGGGGGAGGGGGGGTACTGAATGTTTTTAACCGTATGCTTTTGTGTTCTTGAACTTTTCCTACCACGCATGTGCCGCGATCGTTGATTCAAAAAATAAAGCAAAGGGCGCCTGGGTGGCTCAGTCGATCAAGCGTCTGACTCCCGCTCAGGTCATGATCTCACGGTTTGTGGGTTCGAGCCCCGCGTCAGGCTCTGTGCTGACAGCTCAGAGCCTGAAGCCTGTCTTCAGATTCTGTATCTCCATCTCTGTCTGACCGTCCCCTGCTTGTGCTGTCTCTCTCTGACTCTCAAAAATTGAAAAAAAAAAAAAATTGAACAAAAAGCAAAGATTGTTCTGAGGTTAACAGCTTGAATTTTTCTGAAATGGAAATAATCTGTCTTAAAAGTCTATTTCAGGAACCAAGTCCCCACCCACCCTCTCCACCTGGAAGGGGGAGTCTGGCCTCCAGCCCCCACCCTCAGGAACCTGCAGATGCTCGAAACTACTCCTGAGGAGGGCAGGGCTCACTTCCCTTGAGTGATGGAGATATGGGGGGTGTGGGGGGCGGGCAGGCAGAAAAAGAAGAGAGGAGGAAGGGGAGAGAGGAAGAGGTTTCAGGTAAAAAGACAAATGGGAAATTCACCCGTGGAGGGTTCTGGGAGTTGGGTGTTCTAGAAAGCGGCGGCTTCGGATGGGCCCCGGGAGCCACGGCGCTGCAGCCTTCCACCCCGGGAACGCCAGCGCAGATGCTGGCCTGACCCACTTGAACCCAGGTGGCCAATCTTGGCTTGGCCTCTGTGGCCTCGGGCAAGGACTGTCCTCTCTGGGTGCGCAGCTGAAGGCTCTTGGAGATCCCACAATCCTCCTTTTGTGCAGCTACTGAGCCGGTCCCCCTCGGGAGGCGGTGTCCGCCCCACTTCACAGAGGATTGGGAACGGAAATTCAGAGGCTCTTGGCCACCCGGTCATGCTCCCCACCCCCAGGCTCCAAAAATACACCGACCCAGCCTTGCAGGTTGATACAACAGAAGAAAAAGGAAGGCAGCCTTGACAATTACAAGAAAAAAGTCTTGCTCTGAGGCCTGAAATGCCCAATACGTTTGCACTGAACAGTGACGGAGTGGACGTGCCGGGGGGTCAGCGCCCGATACCTCGTGAGCATCGTGCCTTCTGAGCACACGCGTGGAGAGGCCGGCATGCCGGCGAAGCTAAGCCCGTGTGTGCAGTGCTCCGCATCAGGCGCTTTACAGGCCTGACGCCCCGGGGAGGGGGGATCACTACCAACACTCACAGATGAGGTTTAGAACGTGAAGGGCTTGTCCAGCACCAAGGCGAGGGCAGGAGCTGCATTAAACCTGGCCGCCACCCCGGGACACTTTCTCGGCCGCCGCAGCCCGTTCAGGTCAAAGTGTGGCAGGAGTCTGCTCAGGCTTGATTCAGCTCCACGTCCCCCGGGCCCCAGGCCGGCCCCAGGCCTGATTCAGTCCGCTCAGGAATGTTTATAGGAAATGATGCAAAACCAGGGTCCCCTTCCCCTCCCCCAATCCACACCTGCTCAGGTCGACCACCACCAAAGTGGAAAGGGGTGGGCCGGCGTAGCAAAAGGAAAAGTCACGGCTAGCTGCTTCTACACTTGATCTTAGCCAAAAGGCCGAGAAGCGATGGGGCTAGCTGCTTCTAGCAGGATCCTCCTGAGAGGAAGATTCTCCATGATGGCCTTATGCAAATATCCGGGGCTCACTGCTTCTGGACACTGAGCCACGGGGCAGTCGGCTGGCTGCTGGGCCACCTGGGTCCTAGTCCAGCTTGGCTGTTTTCCTTTGGACAAGTTCCTTAGCCCCTCTGGACCCCCAATTCCTCGTTTGTAAAACAAGCCTTGAGGAGAGCTTCTTTTTTGTCCCTTCCTGCTCAAATATCTATAGAGACAATCCAAGCTAGAGAAAGCAGAACACATTAATTATTCTCTCGATGACTGATTTTGAAATTGCCCTACACCAGAGTGCTGTGGTCGGGATGTCTATGTCCACTCCCAAGTTCATCAGTTGAAAACCCAATGCTGAAGGGAATGGTATCAGGAGGTGGGGACTTTGAGAGGCAATTAGATCATGCAGGCGCCACTAATGGGATTAGTGTTCTTTTTTTTACACTTATTCATTTATTTTGAGAGAGAGCCAAGCACGCAAGTGCACCATAGGGTGGAGGGCAGGGCAGAGAGAGAAAAATCCCAAGCAGGCTCTATCCTGTTAGCACGGGGTTCAAACCCAGGAACCGTGAGGTGCTGACCTGAGCTGAAATCAGGAGCTGGATGCTTCTGACTGGCTCAGGTCATGATCTCACGGCTTGTGGGTTCCAGCCCCGCATCGGGCTCTGTGCCGACAGCTCAGAGCCTGCAGCCTGCTTCAGATTCTGTGTCTCCCTCTCTGTCTCTGCCCCTCCCCCACTCACTCTCTGCTCTGTCTCTTAAAAAATAAACAAACATTTAAAAATATTTAAAAAAAAAAAGGAGCCTGCTTCGGATGGGTTCTGTCTCGTCTCTCACTGCCCCTCCCTCACTTGTGCTGTCTTTCCCTCTTAGATATTAAAAAAAAAAAAAAAAAGAAAGGAGAGTTGGAAGCTTAACTGACTGAGCCACCCAGGCACCCCAGGATTAATGTTCTTCTAAAAGAGGCCCAGGAGAGCTCCCTTCCGGTCCCCCGGTCCCCCTCTCAAGGATACAGGAAGTCCGTGGCACCCTGACCTTGGATTTCCAGTCTCCAGAACCATGAGAAATACGTTTGTGGTTTATAAGCTACCCAGGCTGCGGTGTTTTGTTATAATACACAGTTCAACGGAGTGAACAGAAAGCAGATGTGAAAACGGGGCAAAAAGAATCGAGGGGATCCCAGTCAAAGTCTTCCCTGATACCCCAAAGGGGACCCAAGTGCACCCCTGTGCTTTTCCATCACCATTAGAAAGGACAGGATGTCAAGATACTACCTGGGCCTGCAGTGTTTAAGTTTAAAAAACATGCATTTAAAATGAGTTCTGGCGGGTCGGGGGCCACCTGGCTGGATCAGTCAGTAGAGTATGTGACTCACATTCTTGGGGTTGTGAGTTCAAGATCCACGGTGGGTACAGAGATTTCTTAAAAAATAAAATATTCTTTTTTTTTTTTTCTACATTTATTTCTAAGAGACAGAGAGCATGAGTAAGGGAGGGGCGGAGAGAGGGAGACACAGAATCTGAAGCAGGCTCCAGGCTCTGAGCTGTCAGCACAGAGCCCGACCTGGGGCTCGAACCCAACCGTGAGATCATGATCTGAGCTGAAGTCAGACGCTTAACCGACTGAGCCACCCAGGCACCCCAATAAGATATTTTTAAAAAAATTAATATAGGGGCGCCTGGGTGGCTCAGTCGGTTAAGCGTCCGACTTTAGCTCAGGTCACGATCTCATGGTTCGTGGGTTCGAGCCCCAGGTCGGGCTCTGTGCTGACAGCTCAGAGCCTGGAGCCTGCTTCGTATTCTCTATATCCCTCTCCTTCTCTCTGCCCCTCCCCTGCTCATGCTCTGTTTCTTCCTCTCTCTCTCAGAAAGTAAATAAACATTAAACAAAATTAAAATAGGGGCGCCTGGGTGGCTTAGTCAGTTAGGCGTCCGACTTTCGCTTAGGTCATGATCTCGCGGTTCGTGGGTTCGAGCCCCGCGTTGGGCTCTGTGCTGACTGCCAGCTCGGAGCCTGGAGCCTGCTTCAGATTCTGTGTCTCCCTCTCTCTCTGACCCTCCCCTGCTCACGCTGTCTCTCTCTCTCTCCTAGAAATAAATAAAACATTTAAAAAAAATTAAAATAAAATAAAATCTTTAGGGGCCGCCTGAGTGGCTCAGTCTAAGCATCGACTTTGGCTCAGGTCATAATCTCACTGTTTAGGAGTTCGAACCCCGAACTGGGCTCCACGCTGCCTGCTTCCTCTGTCTTCTTCTCTCTGCCCCTCCCCCCTTCTTGCTCTCAAAATGTAAACATGAAAAATAGATAAATAAATAAAACCTTTAGAGAGCAGTTAATTAATTAAAATAAGAAGTGTTTAAAGTTAAGTCAAAGACGGTGCCCTGCTAGACCCAAGCTCTGAGGGGCCCAGAGAGAGAGAGAGACGCAGCCCCTCAGGGGTCCTTTCTTCCAGAGTTCTGGAAGAACTCGCTGTAGAGGACTTTCAGTCGCTCACTGAATCCTGACCCTCCGCTCTGCTCAGTAGTTTTGGGGGCTCCCATTTCCTCCCTAGGACCTAGTCCTCAGGCCCCCAGGGGCCAGGCCCCCCTGGCCCTTTTGAACCCTGGACCTGACTTGACAGCCTCCTTCTGCCTCCCCCAGGCTGGCATGGCGCGGGACGGGGAGTTGGGCGGTGAGGGGGCTGCCCCTTCCTTCAGCCCCGGCCCCCAACCCACCTCCTCCCCGCCCTCCCCAAGACAGAAAGAATTCACTGCTCCTCATCTGAGTTATCCTAGGACCTTGGGCAAACAGACCCTGACTGGGCACTTAGCCCATTTATAGTCTCAATAAATGTTTACCTGTCTGTCTGCCCCAGATCAGAGCAGGGGCCTAGAGAGCCAGGACAATAAGGGGCAGGAGAGGCAGATAACAGGCTGTAAAACAGACCGAGGGACACATCCCACCGATGGGCAATTCCTGGCTAGGGGACCCTCACCTTCTGAGAGCCCAGGAGGATGGGGAGTTGTGAGAAGGCGGCAGAGGCCGAACGCGCTGTATACAGTAAGTGCTCACTCATGAGAAACTATTAGGAACCTGGGGCTCCGGAGAGGTGCATACCAGGCTAACCACCTCCCAGTCGGAGCTGGGATTTTCCTGATGCGTCATTGTCTGCATATGGGCAACGCAGCAGATCTCCACCCTCCCCTTGATACAGAGCCTCTTCCGAGCTCCAAGCCATGGAGGGCCAACTTGGGGGGGGGAGGGGGGCAGGGACTCGCCATCCTAAATATCCGTATCTCAGCGACACCCCCCAAGTAGCCAGGTGGGCTGCTCTTGGCTCTAAAGCTTGTACGTCCTCTCGGTCTGGGTGACCCGGCATCTTCTAGCGCCTCCAGAAAAACAGGTTTACCGCGTGGCGCCCGGCAAGGCCCGGCGGGTGTTTTGTATTGTCACATCCTAATATTGACACTACGAAACTCAGGCGGCCTCCCGGAGCCCGCCTTCGTGCGCTGACCACCCAGCCCGGGCCTCGCTCCCGCCGGCCCCGGTGCCAACAAGGAACTGGGGGCGGCGGCCTTATTTGCTTACATTCTGTGTTCGTCCCAGGGCCTGGCCCCGGCCAACCAGGCAGGACAAAGGGACGGGGGAGCGGTGGCCTCTGTCCACTCCGGCCCCACCGCAGGCTTCCTGGCGGCCACGAGCGTGCCGGGCACTTCCTTGAAACCTCTTGGAATTGTTCTGAGCAGGGAGAATAAACAGCCGGACTCTCGTGGGATCCACTACGTTGGAGGCGAAGGGAAGCAAGAAGCCATTAATTGTCTACAACCTTAATAGGGTTCGCCAAAAACAGGATGCTTTTCCAGGGAGCGGGGACAGCGGATGGGGCCGGTCCCCAAGTAGCCCCTTCCACGCATCAGAGGAAAAACGGGCTGACACTGAGCGCTACTTTCCTTGTAGCTCCACAAACCCAGCTTATCTACCCACCAACCACCTAATTAACACAGCTTAGGATGTGCCGGGGCGGGGGCGTTGCTCAGTGGGCCAAGCGGCCGACTGCCGCTCAGGTCCCCGATCTCGCGGTTCGTGAGTTCGAGCCCCGCGTGGTCCGGCTCTGTGCTGACAGCTCGGAGCCTGGAGCTGCTTCCGATTCTGTGTCTCCCTCTCTCTCTGCCCCTCCCCTGCTTATGCTCTGTCTCTCAAAAATAAATAAACGTTTAAAAAAATAAAAACAAACAACGCTAATGTAACTTAGGATAATTAACACGCGTACAACCCTCGGTCCAGCTTCTTCCCAGCATGCCCAGGTTGCGATGTGCTGGGGATACGCCATTAAGGGTGACAATCGGTCCCCGCCCCCCCCCCCCCCGCCTCGTTCTCCTGGAACTGCAGGCTAGTGTCATGCTAAGTGAGCCCGAATGGGTAGCGCTATCTCTTTAGTGTCCTGAGAAACAGTAAATTAAGGTCCTTACACAGAGGAACTGGTGGAAAGAGAGGAAGGGCCGCACCTCTGGATGAGGTAATCAGGAAAGACTTCTCAGAGGAGGCAGCATGGAACAGAGGTAGGGAAGAGATGACAAGTCTGATACCCACCTCTCCCTAGGGGCTGTGCTAAGTCTATCATCACTCCATTTGTTTTAGGCCTCACACCATCCCGCAGAGAGCCAAGGATCCCTGTGCTTGCAGAAACATCCTTGCTCAGGCAGTCCCCACCAAAAAAAAAAAAAAAAAAAGAAAGAAAGAAAGAAAGTCACCTGGCAGCCATCTTTGAAGGCTGATGAAACTCGTTTCCCGCCCAGAGGGCGTTCTGGGGCTCTGGCTGAAAGCCCACACCCTGGAAGCCAGTCCCCTCCAGATGCTTTAGACACTTTAAACCAAAAACAAGCAAAAATAAACTTGTACAATGCAACGCTGGTAAAGCTGAAGGAGCCACAGCCAACTCCATCAATGACAGCCCTGTGACCTTGAGGTTAAAACGGTGGGAAATCCCCGAATTCTAGAGTGCGGAGTGGTGGGGGGCGGAAGGGTGGAGAAAAGCTGAGCCCTCAGGCAAGAGAGGCACCACCAGCCAGGTGCTAGAGCTGGAATCCAGGCCCAGCTACAGCCTCAGACAGACCCTTTAGAGAACCAGTGTAAAATCACTCCACTAAACACCTAAAATGTGCCACTTGGAAGACTCTACCCCAAAGGCAGGCCCAAGATAAGTAGAAACAAGGTTAGAGTATTCACTCTTAAGGGAAGCCAGCAGCACTTGGGTGGATGTTCTCCACACCTGGTGGGAAGCCTCACGGACCCATTTTACAGAACGGACAAACTGCGGCTCAGAGGTGGAGGAGCCCGTCTAAGATAACACGGCTGAAAGTGGCCGGGTGGAGTTTTGGGAGGGCTTCCAGAAAACGGCTCTGGGCTTTTTAGCTTGACAGCCTCCTGGAATGAATTCTCCATGCGTAAAATGAGGCCCCCTGTCTTTGGAGGTCGGCCAGCACCGGGCTCCACCGTCTGCCCCCCTCCTCCCCATTCGGGGGGAAGGATAAAGCTGATAACCCTCCCTTCCTGGGGAGCTGGAGCGCCGCTTGAAGACCCGACCCAGCGCGCGGCCACAGGAGGTGCTGGGGAAGCACCGCCCCGCCCCCCCCCCCCCCCCCCGTGACTTACTCTGGCCTTGAATATCTGATTGCACCCTGTGAAGGAACCTATTGAGGAACTTCTTTTGTGATTATGGGAGCAGAGGTGTTTCCTGAAAGACCCCCCCCCCCCCCCCCCCCCCCCCGGGTGGCTCCTTCCAGCGAAATTTACAGTAACGATTAACGGTTTTACAAAGCGGTTTCGCGCCCAGGAGGCCTGGGGCTCGTAGCGAAGGCGTGCCAAGGCCGGAGCACCCCCCACCCAGCGTCCCCGGGCTTGCTGTGGCGGCGCGGGGCCGGCGGCGGGGCCCCTCCCGGTCACCGGCCGGACGGCGCCCGCGGCCCCTGCAGCGCTGAGCGCGCGAGCCGCTCGGCTTGCGAAGCCCGCGGGGCGCACCGGCGGGGCGCACCTGCGCGGGCCGAGGGCAGGTGCCGGGCGGCGGCCGCGCCCCCGCTCCGCGCGCAGTTCCTGTTCCGGACTCCCCCGCGGCCACAACAAAGCCTTTCTCCGGCCCTTGGCAGGTGCGCGGCGACTCGGGGCGGCCCGGGTCGCGGCGGGGACCAGCGCCCGACGCCATCTTCCCGGTGTCGGTGGACTCCGGGCGGTGCGGCGGGGGACTGGCGGTCCCGCGCTCCGGCCGGGTTCGCGGGCCAGCCCCGGGAGGCCGAGCCGGCGGGCGGTGCGGGGCGACGGGGCGACGGGGTCTCCGGCCCCGGGGGCGGGGCCGCCCCATTGCACGGAGGCGGAGACTGAGGCCCGTACGGGCTGCGGCTGGTACAGTAGCCGGCGGGGACCCGGAGACCCCCGCCGGAGACGGTGCGTTACGGAGCCAGCGTCCCGAAACGTCGCCCGAAAAGTGACACACGCGACAGCTGCCCGGGACGGAAAGTCCTGGGCACAGGTCCCCAACTTTCTAGCTGTTCCCGGAGCGCTCGCCTGCCGGGCTCGGGCTTGGCGCAGGGGCGGAGGGCGGAGGGGCTGGGGCCCAGCGGGGCAGCGGGGCTCGGACTCACCTCGCGTCCGAGGCGGCGGCGGCGGCGGGGACGGTGGCGGCGTCCGGAGCGCTTGAGCCGGGAGGCGTATTGTCTGCTGCCGGCGCGCGAGGGTATAAACCGCCGGGCCCGGCCCCGCCCCGGTCCGCCCCCAGGGCCGCCTCTCCCGTCGAGTGGCTCGGATCCGGGACCCAGGTCCGCTGGTAACAGAACTGCTACAAGTGTGATGTTTACCGCTGTGATGTTTACGGGTTGGCTGCCTGCCCACGGCCGTCTGCAAGCTCGTTTCGCGGGTGCACCGTTTCCCCGCGCGCCGGGGCGCACAGTAGGCCTCGGGGAGGATCCGTGGGCGAATCCACGGGCTGAATTTGGGTGGACGATCCAGGATCCTTGCCCGGATTGTCCCGCGTCGCCCTCCACGCATTCCTAAGTGCTCGGGGCTTTTTGTTCATGCCCATTTTACCAATGAGGAAACTGAGGGGTAGAGAGGACCCAACGACTTGCTAAAGGACAGTGGAAACTCCCCCCTCAAATATACACGCTCGAGGTGCTCGCAGTTTCGGGAGATGGGTTTGGTTTGGTTTGGTTTTTCTCCATGTTCTTTATTGTGGTAAAGTGCACCTAACAGCATTTACCGTATTAACTATTTTTTTAATGTTTTATTTATTCTGAGGCAGGGAGAGAGGCAGCGTGAGCAGGGGAGGGTCAGAGAGAGAGGGAGACACAGAATCCGAAGCAGGCTCCAGGCTCTGAGCTGTCAGCACAGAGCGGGACGCGGGGCTCGAACCCATAAACGGTGAGATCATGACCTGAGCCAAAGTCCGAAGCTCAGCCGGCTGAGCCACCCAGGCGCCCCCGTATTAGCCATTTTCAAGTGTGCTGTCCGGTGGTGTTAACTACATCCACAATGTCCAGTGATCGTCGCCACCCATCTCTAGAATTCCATCTTGTAAAACAAACTCTGTACCCATTAAAAACTCTCCTTTCCTGGCTGGCTCCGTAGGCGGACCTAGTGACTCTTGCGCTCCGGGTCCATGGGTTCGAGCTCCACTCCGGGTATAGAGATTGCTTACCGACCAACAAAAACTTCCGCATTCCCTCCTCCCCCCAGGCCCTGGCACTCACCTGGAATTAGGTATTTTTGAGCCTGTTTCACAAATGTGAAAGCTAAGACCTGTAGAAACAGCAGCAGCAGCAGCCCACTGAAGTCTGGGCCTTCCCACCCCACTCCTACCTGCACCATCCCCGCAACCCCGTTCCCCTGCCTTCCAGAGGGGAGCAGCCAGCCCTGCCCTGGGGCTCCCCAGCCTAGGGAGAAGTGCGGGGCAGAGCCCCTAGGCAGGGAGAAGAATCAGAAAGGGGGGACTCAGCCCTGGGGCGGGTTAGGGAAGGGTAGGATCAATTGCAGAACTGCAGCACGGAGGGGGGGGGGGGGTGGCCTGGAGGTGAGGAAGGCAGTGGTCTGGCTGGGATTACAAAGTAACCACTTTTCCAAGAACACACAACAAGGCTTGTTTACCTTAGTTCCCCTCTGAAAGCAGAACAGCAGGTCCCCTCCCCCTGCTTCTGCCATTTGCTACCTTTTGGGGCCCCGGACCCCTTCCTCCCACTTCTGGATGACAGACTGTGGCCCCCACTTTTCCTTTAGGGTTATCTGCGAAGCGGGCTGACCCCACCCCACACCCTTGGGGCTATAGTGAGGATCAGAGGAGATAATGATCTGTGACCACCAACAGATAATCCTTAGTAAACAACAGAGCAGAAGCTTCTGGCCCCCTCTCTCTAGGCTCTTCTGGCCTCTTCACATTTTGTAATCTTTTGAGGGCCCCCAGTGCTCGCTTCGGCAGCACATATACTAAAATTGAGGGCCCCCAAATCCCATCACCTGTGAGCCCCACAAAGACTGGATCTCTGAGAGCCACAGGCTGCCTTACAGGCAGGAGTGAGGAGCCCTATAAAATAGGGGCCCCTCTCCCCCCAGAGGAGGAAAGCAATGACACTGTGGCTCGTGGGCCAAAAAGACCTGATATGCGGGAGAATACCGCCAGAGAGGCCCAGAGCCAGGCACATAGTAGGTGTTCAACAAACATTAGTGGAGCAGATGGAGGAAGGACAGTTTGGGGACAGAGGGGGGATAGGAGTCCCCCAGGGAGATTATGTGAAAATATTTGCTTTGCAAGGTCGTAAGACAATGTGCTGATCTAATAGATGAGAAGGAGGCAAAAACTTTTGAATAAGAATTGGGCCTGTAGACGGGTGCCTGGGTGGCTCCGTGGGTGAAGCTTCCCCGACTTCAGCTCAGGTCATGATCTCCTGGTTGGTGAGTTCGAGCCCTGTGTCAGGCTCTGCGCTGACAGCTTGGAGCCTGCTTCAGATTCAGTGTCTCCCTCGCTCTCTGCCCCTCCCTTTTTGATGTCTGTCTGTCTCTCTCTCAAAAATAAATATTTTTTTAAAAATTTTTAAATAAAAAAAAAAAAGAGGGGCGCCTGGGTGGCTCAGTCCAACTTTGAGTGTCCAACTTTGGCTCAGGTCATGATCTCACCGTTTGTGAGTTCAAGCCCCGTGTTGGGTTCTGTGCTGACAGGTCGGAGCCTGAGCTGCTTCGGATTCTGTGTCTCCCTTTCTCTCTGCCCCTCCCCGGCTTGTGCTCTGTCTCTCTCTGTCTCTCAAAAGTAAATAAACATTTAAATTTTTTTTTAATAAAAAAAAAAGAATTGGGCCTGGAGAAGGCCTTGGCTACCTTTCAGTCCAAGAAAAAGCCCTGGGTTTATATGGCAAAGGGTATTAACAGTAACGAGAATGATGGCAGCCACAACCATATGTTCGATCCCCCAGTCCCCAGGGTAACCACCTTTTATTATCCCCTGTCATTCTTAGGACTGTCTGAGGCAGCGGGAATGGGCATCCTGGTGTCACTTGCTGTCACAGACACCAGAGCACCCACAACCGGTCCCAGAGCAGGCAAGAGAGAACTTGTGGCCCCATTTTACAGATCAAGAAACTGAGGCTCTAAAAAAAAGAGGCCAGTGGCGCCTCGCTGGCTCCGTTGGAGGAGTGTGTAACTTGATTTCAGGGTGGTGGGTTTGAGCCCCGGGTTGGGTGTAGAACTTATCTAAATAAATAAATAAACCTTAAAAAAAAAAAAAAAGACCAATTGCTAAAGACCACACAGCGAGCCCTTTTGCACAGAGACAGTTTCAAGCTCAGGTCCTTCAGTGGCCTTTCCCCCCCTCCACAGCTGGGCTCAAACCTCCTGGGCCTCAGTTTCCTTTTTCCATAGGGATTTGCTGGTCTGTCTGAGGGCCATCAGGCTATCGATTCTGCTCTCTCAGGGAACATCACCAGCTGGTGGGGCAGCCCCTTCCTTCAGGGGTGGGGTGGGGAGGTCTCCATCCCTCCATCCCAAGGAGCTGCCTCCAGGGGCCTGGGGCCCCTCCTGCTGAGGCTATGACCCCTTCTCTCCACGGTTTAGGGATCCACTATCCAGCCGGCCCTCTGGCACCAACTTTGAGTTGAGTTTGTCCTCGACAGAACTTTTTTCTGGATCATTCATTTAACAAGTATTGATTGACACCATATTACAGGCAGGGTGGGGGTCTAGAGACGGCACATTCTAGGAGGACATTCACCCAAAGCGGGGAGCCGGGGGAGGAGAAAGGGGCGATGGGAAGAGAGAGCAGAGAGCGCCGGGCAGCCTGGCACACGCGGGCCCTGAGAGAGGGGACAGGAAAGCCAGGCGGTGAGTGGGGAGGGCGGGTCTGTCTTTCAGCCGGGGGTGAAGGGGTGTGGAGGGAGGATGCAGCCTTCCTGCAAAGATGGAGAGAAGCGAGGACAGGGCCTTCCCTGGGTGAGAACATTCCCCTGTCCATGGCGGGGGGGGGGGGGGGGGGGGGGGGGGGGCCCCAGGGCGAGGAGAGTTGGCCAAGTGTGTCTGCCAAGTGCCAGCCTCAGCGGCCGGGCCCGGCTGGGGCGGCAGGCGCCGGTGAGGTTTTCAACGTCCTGGCTTTCCACTTGCCATCCCAGACTTCGGGCCTCGCCTTGGGACACCTTAGCTGCAAAATCCTCCAGCTCCCAGAGGCTTTGTAGTATTGGGAGGGGCCCATCGAAGGGCTTTGCTCTTCTCTCCTGAGTTGTGCCCGAGCTCCTTGCGGGAACCCCCAGCAGCCTGGCAGGCAGGCTCCTTACAGCGATGTGTCCCCTGTGCCAGCTTGGTGGACGTTTGGTGGGGGTGCGCTCACGGCGTGAGAGGCTGTGGAGGGAGAGCTCTGTGGGCTGGGCGTGTGGCCTGACTGATCTCGTGGCACCCTCGTGTGCCCCTGCACAGGAGGCTGAGGAAAGGAAAGCAGAGGAAAGTTTCATTCAGAGTGGTGCCCAGCGCACAGCGGGGGGTCAGCAAACCCAGTAAACCCAGAGCCTACTACTGAAGGAATCCACCCGACAAGTTTGCAAAAGAAATTCTATCTCGGAGGTACATCTTCTATTAAACGAAATAACACATTTTTTTTCAAAGATTTTATTTATTTCTAGGAGAGAGAGAGAGAGAGACAGCGTGAGCAGAGGAGGGTCAGAGAGAGAGGGAGGCACAGACTGAAACAGGCTCTAGGCTCTGAGCTGGCTGTCAGCACAGAGCCCGACGCGGGGCTCGAACCCACGAACCACGAGATCATGACCTAAGCGAAAGTCGGACGCTTAACCGACTAAGCCACCCAGGCGCCCCCGAAATAACACACTTTTACAAGTCAGTGTGTCCAATACCATCCCATATCCTAAAAAAAAAATCCATATAGAAAAGTCTGGAAAGAAATACAAGACTGCAATATGGGAATAGTGGTCATCTCTGGGCATAAGGATTACTGGTATTGTTTTCTGCCTTGTGCTTTTCTGTGTTTTCCAGACTTTTTTTTTTTTCTCTCTACAGATGTGTATTAACTTGGGAATCAAAAAAAAAAAATTTTTTTTAAGGAAGAGAAAGAAAACTGTGTTTGGCCTTGTCTCAGACTGGAGCTGAGCCAAAGACAATGGCAAATCTGTAGCACCAAGTGAGATAAACCCAGGACAGAAGCATATAATGGAGCTCAGGCAGAAAGTGCTGGGCCTCAGGAGGGGGAAACTGAGTCAGGCTCCTTAAAGAGGACTCAAACATATCAGGAAAGTCTTCCTGGAGGAAGAGGTCTTTGAAGGATTGGATTTGAGAGCTAGGGGAAGGGGCTGGACTTCAACCAAAAGGGAAAGATGGGCTTGGCCCTCCTGTCCTGTGGGTACTGGGGAGCCCTGGGGGTTGCTTTGAGCGGGAGAGGGACCCGATCTTCAGGAACTGGACCTGACAGTCACATGAAATGTTACTGGAGAGCTGATGAAGCCTGGGGTCTCTGACAGTGGCCAGGGCTCTTGAATGGGGCACATCCCAGCCTCCAGCCAACTAGTAGAAAGACCCAGGGGCCCCTCCCCCTGAAGCTGGCCAGCAGCGCATCCCTTGACTTTGCTTTGCGCGTCTGGCCCGTACTGTACTGTGGTGCACAGCTAGTGAGGCCCTCTATGGATGGACCTCTTGTGAAGCCCTTGGGGAACCTCATGAAATTCCCATTTTACAGGCCAGGAGACTGAGGCTCAGAGAGGCCCGCTGAGCTGTAGGACAGAGAGGTGCAGTGGGATGAGAGGTGGGGGCCCCCCTTCCCAGGTATGTGAGCCGCAACGCCGCCTGATGCATCTGAGCCTTTTCTCTCACTTGGCAGGAATCGGGGTGACAGCGACGGCCAGCTCCCAGGGCTGTTGTGAGGACGGCAGCCGGGGCCGGAAGAGACCGTCACTACTTCCCAGGTCACTCCGCAGCTGGTGGGGCTACTGCGTCCCTTGTTACCTGTTTTTCTCCGTCTTCTTCCACAGCACCTTCTGCTGTCTTGCTTGTTCGTTTACAGATGTACGTGTCTATTGTCTGACTCCCCGCTCCCCGCCGAGAGCAAGCCAGGCTTGGTGTGTTCAGGGCTCAGATGGTGGGTGCTCGGTCAGTACCTGCTGAGCAAGCAGATGCGTGAGGAGGAGCACCTTGGGGCTTGTCTGTTTTGAGTCGGTTTCCTCCCTCGGTCCTTACATCACTTCTCCCCCTCGAGCCACCTGTTACGGTGGTTTCCATGGCAGCTCACAGCTTCCTCTCTCTTCTTTAAGCCAGGGTTGGGGAGGCTACTTGTGTGCACATTCATATGCTGTCTGTGGAGTGGGGGTGGGGGCACATTCTCCAGAAACCTCTGGGGGTTGGTGGGCCTTGGAGCCTAGTGGCACGGTGGTCCGGGGTGGGGGAGGGCTGAGCCTCTGGGCACTGGGTTGAGAGACATTCCCCTCCACACCACAGGCCAGCCCAGCCCGGGGTGGCGGCCAGGCAGGTGCAGGCAGAGTCTCTCCGGCTCATGGTAGGGGTGTGTAACCATGCATCCGTGGGGACCCCAGGGCACACGAATCTGGAGTCCGGGCTGTGTGACAGCCCATGGCACTTGGCTTCTCTGGGAATTCTGTGAAGCTTCAGGAATGACTGAGGTCAAGGTCAATGGCCAGAACTAAGCTTCTGTGAGTCTTCAGCTGGGGATTGAGGGAAGGTGGAGGTGGGGAAGGGTCCCGGGTGCCCGGAGCCTGGAGCCAGATACTTCGCTATAGAGAAGTCCCCTAGAGAGGCCTTAGGGGACAAGAGTCAACGGTAGTAAGATTATTTTTGAACATCAAGGCCGCTTCTTAGCTGCTTGAATAATGTCTTGGAAGCCCAGAGAGCATAGCTCCCCCTCAGGTCTCTCCCAGGGCTCCAGCGGTGGCCCCCTCACAGCTGTGAATACATATAAGTCCATCTGCCCAGAGGCCTCCTAGGGTCCCCGATTTGTGACAAACCCCCGGAAACGGGCAGAGCCCAGGGCCTGTGACGCTGCCCAAAGTCACCGGGCCGCACGGCTCCCCAGCCCGTGCCAGCCTCACATGAGCTCAGCTCAACCAGGAGCCCTGAGAGTGAGGCCCCGGCGTGGGCACCCACTGCCGGCTCCAGAGCCTCTGGCCTCGGAGGGCCACTAGGCACGACCATAGCGCCACCAAGAGCTGGGACAAAGGTGTCTGAAAAAAGGTGAGTTAGCCGCGCTAAGTCATCCACTCCCACACCCGCACCCGCAGGTCACCCGCACCCGCAGGTCACCCGCACCTGCAGGTCTCGGCCGACGTCCCCCCGCAGCTGATGGCAGCCCGGTCCTTCCTGGTGCCCAGGGCACAGACCTCAGAGCTGTCCTCGATGGTTCTTTCTCCTACACCTGCCACTCCTTGAATGGGGGCCAGGCGCGAGGACTCCTGTCTTTCTTTCTCCCTTCCCCCCCCCCTTCCTGTAAACTCTACCCCCAACACGGGGCTAGAACTTCTGATCCCAGGAGTCGCCTGCTCTACCCACGGAGCCAGCCAGGCTCTCCTCTCCCGAGACTGACTGCTAATGACTAGAATGCGGCAGACATGACGCTAGAGGATTTCCAAAGCCAGAGGCTAACAGGAAAGCTCTCTCCTGCTCTGCTCCCTTGAGTCACTCACTCTGGGGGAAGCCGGCCCCTTATTCGTGCCCCGCCCTCCGGTGCATCCTCATATTGCGTTCCCTCATTGGCATATCTTCCCAGGGCTCTCTGTCTTACAGAGTAAAGGCCAAAGTTCTCAAGGCCCTACCTAAGCCAGCCCAATTTTACCTTTTTGGCCTTATTCTCTTTTTCATTGTTTTTCAATGTTTATTTATTTTTAAGAATAAAATGAGCAGGGAAGGGGCAGAGAGAGAGGGGACAGCAAATCCAAAGCGGGCTTGGTACTGACAGCACAGAGCCCGACACAGGGCTCGAACCCACGAACTGTGAAATCATGACCTGAGCCGAAGTCAGATGCTTAACTGACTGAGCCACCCGAGCGCCCCTTGGCCTCATTTTCAACTACTCATCTCATTGCTCATTTCATTCCAGCCATACTGGCCTCCTAGCAATTCCTCAAAAACAGGTTCACGGCTGCCTCAGGACCTTTGCACTTCCTCTGCCTGGATTGCTCTTCCATTAGAATCTGCAGCCTTGTCCTCTGGTCTCCTTAAATCTTGGCTCAGATGTCATTGGATGAGCAAGGCATTCCCTGACACTGCCACCTGACCCTGCAACCTGTGGCTCCCTAGAGTTCTTTATGACTCTGTCCTGCATTTATGACCTCTTACAGGTACTATAGTTCTTAATTTTGTTTATGGTAACATCTCCCCTAACTGGCATAGAAGCTTCACAGGGACAGAGGTCTTCATCTTCCCTTTTCCCTGTTTTCACTGCCGTATCCTCAGAGCCTAGAACAGAGCTTAACATAGAGTGGGCTTTCGGGGCGCCTGGGTGGCTCAGTCAGTTGAGCCTTCGACTCTTGGTTTCGGCTCAGGTCATATCTCACGGTTCGTGGGCTTAAGCCCCGCGTCTGGCTCTGTGGTGCCATCCCAGAGCCTGCTTGGGACTCTCTTGCCCTCTCTCTCTCTGCCCCTCCCCCACCTCTCAAAATAAATACATTTATTTATTTATTTATTTATTTTATTGCTGAGAGAGAGAGAGAGAGAGAGAGACAGCGTGAGCAGGGGAGGGTCAGAGAGAGAGGGAGATACAGAATTTGAAACCGGCTCCAGGCTCTGAGCTAGCTGTCAGCACAGAGCCCGACACGGGGCTCAAACCCATGAACCGTGAGATCATGACCTGAGCCGAAGTCGGATGCTTAACCGACTGAGCCACCCAGGCGCCCCATAAATAAATACATTTAAAAAAAATTGATGAGGGGCCCCTGGGTGGGTCAATTGGTCAAGTGTCTGACTTTGGCTCAGGTCATGATCTCACGGTTAGTGAGTTCAAGCTCCACGTCAGGCTCTCTGCTGTCAACAGGGCGCCTCTTCAGATTCTGTTTCTCTCTCTCTCTCTCTCTCTCACTCTAGCTCTTGCTCTCTCTCTCTGCCCCTCCCCCATTTGTTCTCTGTCCCTCTTTCTCTGTCTCAAAACTAAAAACACATTTTTAAAAATTGGTGAGATCTTGCTTCTCATTCAATGGAAATATTGCAAAAGCACGAGGTGAGTGAGTGAGGGTGGGCAGGGGGAACGTGGCCTTGGCCTTCCCCAGTTCGTGGGGTACGGGGGTCCCATGAGGGCAGGACCGCTCACGTCTGTAATCATAGTGCCTGGGACATTGGGGCACAGAGCAGGTGTTCACTAAAAGTCAGAATGAACACGCGATTAAACCGACCTTTCCAGGAGGTAATTTGACAATTTAGAACAAAACCACTCAAGAATGTGGGGCCCCCCGGGTGGCTCCCCCAGCAGAGCGGCCGACTTCAGCTCAGGTCGTGATCTCGCTCTGTCCGTGCAGAGCCCGCTTTGGATCCTCTGTCCCCCTCTCTTTCTGCCCCTCCCCTGCTTGTGCACTCGCTCTCTCTCTTTCAAAAGTAAATAAACATTTTTAAAAATCTTGATTTAAAAAAAAACATAAGAGTGTGCATTCTTTGAGGCCAACAATCAGAGTTTTAACAATGCTCTTGCTAACATAGTTAAACCAGTCGCCACAGATGTGGGCAAGCCTGTTCCGTTCACTCACACTGGTGCCCAGCTCGCGCCGGGAGGTTGTGTGCAGACGGATAGGGGTTCTGTGCTTAGGAGGCACATTGTCCCGGGAGCGGGAGAGAAGCAAGAGAAAACTAAGTAGGAGAGACCACCCCAGGCTCCATCACCCGGCGGTGATCGACTCTGTGCTTTGCGGCCATGGGAGGCTGGAGGTGACTCTGTAGGTGCTGATACGGAGACACCAGACCTTTGCTGTGCTGACTGAGGCAAGCATGTTCTAAAAGAAAAATACTTTTCCCCTTTCACTAAGATGGCGCCCAAGGTGCAGGAGGAAGTCCTGCCCCTCCCAAAGCGGAAGCCCAAGCAAAGGCTTTGAAGGCCAAGAAAGTGGTGCTAAGAGGTGTCCACAGTCATAAAAAAAAAGATCTGCACGTCACCTGTGTTCCCATGGCCCAAGGCACTGCGCATCCCCTGGGGCAGCCCACATATCCTCGAAAGAGCCCCCCCGGAGAAACCAGCTTGAGCACTATGCCATCGTCAAGTTCTCCCTGACTACAGAGTCAGCCGTGAAGAAAACAGTGTTCATCGTGGATGTCAAGGCCAACAGGCAGCCGATCAAACAGGCTGTGAAGAAGCTCTCCAGCACTGACGTGTCCAAGGTCAACACCCTGATCAGGCCCGATGGCGAGAAGACAGCATACGTTTCACTAGGTCCCGACTAGGATGCTTTGAATGTTGCCAGCAAAATTGAGATTGTCTAAACTGAGTCCAGCTGGCCAAATCTAAATATAAATGCTTTCATCATAAAAAAAAAAAAAAGGAAAAATAGTTTTCATATGCTTTGGAAGGTCTGTAAGGAACACACTAGAAGGTCAAGAGTAGCTAATAGGTCGGATATTATCAAATGGTTTTTTTCCTCTTCTTGCACATTATTTGCAAGTTTTCCAATGAAGATGTATTATGTTTCTGGCCATAAAACAATAACTTTTTAAATGTTTATTTATTTTGAGAGCAAGAGAGAGAGAGAGAGAGAATCCTAAGCAGGCTGCAAGCTGTTAGCACAGAGCCCGACGCAGGGCTTGATCCCACCAACCATGAGATCATGACCTGAGCCAAAATCCAGAGTCCAACACTCAACCGACGGAGCCACTCAGGCGCCCCAAAACACTAACTTTTTAATAGACATTATAATGAGTGTAAGGAGCCAGACATAAGAGAGAACATACTGTGCAATTCCACTTGGGTGAAGTTCAAGAACAGGCAAAACTCATCTATGGTAATAGAGGTGAGACACTTGGCTAGGTCTCGAGGTGGGGTGGGCACTGGCTGGGAAAGGGTGTGAGCAAACTTTCTGGGGCGGTACAAACGGGGCTCTCGGGGCACGTACCTATGTAAACATGCGTCCAGCCGAACGCCTAAGATTTGTGCGCTTTCCGGTATGTGAATTAAAACTTTGACACTACAAAATAAAATTAAAGAAAATACAGCACAATGCGTCAGACTTAAAATAGCCAAGACCGAGGATTCTAATCAAGACCCAGCTTCCCGGCTGCCAGGAGCACTTGATGAGCGGAGCCCGTGGGGGGACCTGGAGGGGCCCCCTTTGCAGGCGACAGGGGTAGTATCACAATTGAAGACAGAAACCGGTGCATCTCAGAGCAGATTACGGAGGCTCAGCCAGCCAGGCCACTCAACTCCGTGCCACCACGGTTTAATAGACACGTGCTCGGGCCAAAAATCCAAATGGCCCCCAGTGACCAAAATAACCTAATCTCATGCAACCTGTCAGGGGGATGGAGACCAGGACCCGCTGCAGCAGACAATTCCAGGAATCCGGGGTCAGAGAGAGGGTGATATCTGCGCCTGAAGCATTGTGGGGGCCCCCGAGCGGCAGGCCGTGGGCATCCTGCAGCGACAGCCACCGCGGTTCCCTGCCAGGAGCAGGTTCAAGGCCTCAGGTTATCACTCAAGTCAGGTCTGGCGAGAGGGACCGGGCCCGCGTGGCTGCAGGCAGGAAGGAGCCCCGTTCTGCAGAATCTCCTTTCACCCAGAAATAACATCCCTTCTGACAGCTGAGTTTATCGGTGTGAGAGCACATTTTTTCAGAACAATAACGGCAGGTTCTACAGCTCACACGCCCACAGTCCACAAGGATGGGCCGGCCCGTGGTGTCAGGGCGGCTGCTGTCCACACCTCTGCTCTGGGGAGGGGGGCCCCCTTCGAAGGACCTCTCCCAGTCTGGCTTCCCGTGGTCTGTAAGCTCCGAGAGGGCAGGGGCCGCGTTCACTTTCCCTCCCCTGCACCCCGCACGGCGGACCCTTCATAGATCTCTGATTTACAAATGAGGCAATGTCCCTTCACCATCCCTTTCTGTCCTCACGACAACCTAGGAGACAAACACTGCTGTTCCCATTTTATGGAGGAGGAAATGAAGGCAGGCAGGTGATGTGGGGCACCTGAGTGGGACCCTGTTTCTCTTTCCTGGCTTGTGGCTTTTCCTGTCTCTCGAATGCTGACCATAGCTGTCTAAATACCTCTGCTCCAGGGGCACCTGGGTGGCTCAGTCGGTTAAGTGTCCAACTTCAGCTCAGGGCGTGATCTAACAGTTCGTGGGTTTGAGCCCCGCGTCGGGCTCTGTGCTGCCAGCTCAGAGCCTGGAGCCTGCTTCTGATTCTGTGTCTCTCTCTCTCTCTGACCCTCCCCTGCTCATGCTGTCTCTCTCTCAGAAATAAATAAAAACATTTTAAAAAAATAAAAAAATAAATGCCTCTGCTCCAGCCGCGAAAAGTAAGAGGAGGAAGACCCCAGAAGACCGTAGCATCCTGGGAATTTTTCTTTCATAGAGAAATAATTTCTTTTTACTTAAAAGTTCTGCCGTCTGGTCCTCTTTTCTGAAAAAGTGAATGTGTTACCATTTCCCCAGTAATAATGAAAGAAACGCAAATGAAATAAAAATAAAAGATATTGGCCAGCAGTCAAGCCTTTGATCACGCACAGGGGAGTGGGGAGCGGGGAGCCCCGCCTTCTCGGGTACCAGCACTGGGAACACACAGAAATGGAGCCTAGAGGTCAGCCTGGAAAATATCTCAAAACATCTATGACCCCGGTTATTTCACTAAAGGACACTCAGAGTGGAAGGAATAGTGTGAGCAGAGGTATGAAGGCTGGAGAGTTGAAGCACAGACGTTTGGCCTGGCTCTTTGTCTCGGAAGGAGGGAGCTGCTAGCCAAGGAGGGAGCTGCTAGCCAAGTCCATCAAGGACTAGGCTGAACACTCAGTGAGCCAATGGTCCTGCCGGAGGAGGCCTGGGCTCGGAGCCCGCTGGGGGTTGGAGGCTAACCCCTCAGCCGCCTGTGTTTGGCCTGTGAGGGTTTGTTTTCTTTCTCCAGTGCAATCTGGTGAAGTTTGTATTGTGAGCCCATTTCACAGATGAGGAAGCTGACTTCCTTGAGGCTCAGCAACAGGCCCCAAGTCATACTGCAAGTAAAAAAAATAAACAATTTGAACTCAAGTGCCTCCAATTCCCAATTTCAAGGTCATCCATTCATGCCCAAACCTCCCCATGGCCTCTCCAGGCAGCAGCGTGACTCTGGGAAGGACACAGGGTGTCAAAAGCCCTGCCCTCAGGGGACTCAGGATCTGGAGGGGAGGCTGAAAATGGGGACAAGTGTCCAGCAAAAGGCTTAGGGGCCTGAATCCCCTTCTGATATGTGGGTCTTTTGTGGGGGATGGGGCTGGAGGTTCAGGGTGGGAGACAGAAATGAGACCCAGCACAGCCCATTCAGGAGCGTGTAACTAAGAGCATCTGCCCAGAATTTTCTTTTTTTTAATTTTTTTATTTTATTTATTTATTTATTTTTAAATTTTTTATTTATTTATTTATTTCTAGGAGAGAGAGAGAGACAGCGTGAGCAGGGGAGGGTCAGAGAGAGAGGGAGTCACAGACTGAAACAGGATCCAGGCTCTGAGCTGGCAGTCAGCAGAGAGCCCGACGCGGGGCTCGAACCCACGAATAGCGAGATCATAACCTAAGCGAAAGTCGGACGCTTAACCGACTAAGCCACCCAGGTGCCCCTTCTTTCTTTTTTTTTAAATGTGTATTTATTTTTGAGAGAGAGAGAGAGGATAAGTGGGGGAGGGGCAGAGAGAGAGGGAGACAGAATCTGAAGCAGCTCCAGGCTGTGAGCTGTCAGCACAGAGCCCGACACGGGGCTCGAACCCACAGACCTCAAGATTGTGACCAGAGCCGAAGTCGGATGCTTAACTGGCTTAGCCAGGCGCCCCTGCCCAGAATTTTCTAGATTCTGCGCCAGGTCTATGTTGGCCCCAGACAAACTGTGGGGGCTGAACCAGACTCCTCACCTCCACCAGCCTCCTCACCTCCGCCTCAGTTTCCTTCAGTGCTGAACGGGGTAACGCTGTGAACCTCAGAAGGCCACCGCAGATACGATGATGTGAACCGGGAGTCACGTTTTCCTGCCCGAGGCCGGATGGCCTGATTCATTGGTAGGAACTTTTCTTGGGTCTCCTTACCAGCACCAGGTCCCTGCTTGCCACCTTCAGGTGCTTTCCTCCTCACTCCTTCGTTTGGTGCAACTGCCTCTGGCACAGTTTCAGGGGTGAGGGGGAAAGTGTGTGGGGGCTGGAGGGCTTGTCACATTAGGGTCCTTATACCCTCACACAGTTCTGTTAAATTCCATCTTGTCAAAAGCACTGCAAGGCGAGGTGTGTGGACACTTCTCGATGGAGAAACCAAGGCCCAGGAGCACTGAAGGCCGAGCTCAGATCCAGAAGAGATTGTCAGGTTCATACTCAGCCCTTTTCTTCTGAGAGAGATGGGCCCCAGGGCTGGGAGAAGTCTGGGTATTTTAGCCGCACTCATACAGGGAGCTGTTCTTTCCTTGGTCTTTTCAGGTCCTCCCTGGCCACCTTCCACGGCCAGACCCATGCCGGGGCCCGGGGGCGGGGGTGGGGGCAGCCATGTATAGTCACAGGCTGTCAGAGAGGGAGACAGGTGACGGCCAGCCCCCTATGATGGGCTCCCTGACCTGCATCCGCACTCCTCACCCGCAACCCCCCGCCCCCCAAGTGCACAGCCTGCTTGCCTCCGGCTGGCACAAGAGAAAGAACAGCAGAGTCGAGTCCCCCAGACCGGGGCTCAGATCCCTGCGGGCCCCCGCTGGCCCCCTCCATGGTGCGGGTTCCCAGCCCGCGCAGCACTGAGCAGGACAGGACACGAATGCGTGCAGTTGGCTCAAGGGCTCGAGGACTTGATTCCTGAGCCTCACGGACACTGGCGGGGGGGGGGGGGGGCGCAGTGCAGGACCCTGACTCTCGGGAAGACCAGCACCCCCATCCCCCCATCTCTCTCACTGGCTTTGCGTCTGTCCTGGGGCTTCACACGGCGGGGGGTGGGGGAGAGCATTTCCCATGAATCTGAGGTTTGGACTCTGGACTCTTTCAAGCCCCATCCCAACCCATCAAACCTCAGTCCTGCCATGGGGCGAACACACACACACACACGCGCGCACACACACACGCACAGAGCGTGGTCCTCACCAGAGTGTTTCTCTTTCATTAATGATAATGATAATAATAATAACACGAGTGGTAATAGAAACCGCCCCCCACCCCCCACCCCCACCCCGTGCCTGGCTCCTTGCCCGACCGTTCCATGAGGCCTCATGGAGCCTCACAACCCCCCAGCTGGCTCTATTTAAAAGAGGAGGAACTGAGCACCCGAGAGGCTAAGTATTCAAAACCACAGCTTGTGGGCAGCTTTCTGGGATATAAATTGATTCTTTGGTCATTGTTTTTCCTCTGCCGCCTCCGCCGCCTAAACACCTACTGAGCCTTACCGGGTGGAGGGTCTGAACACCTGGGAGCACCCCCCCCCGGGGCTGGGGGACCCTTGGGGGAGCCCAGCATGAGGGCAAAGGGGCGGGGTCCCTGCAGGCGCAGAAATGGGTGAGAAGGGAGGGACAGGGGTGGGACTGAAAGCTGGGTCCCCCCCCAGACACGGCCCACTCAGCTGGCTGTTCTTTGAGGAGCTCGGGTGAGGAGTGGCCCCTGGAGTCTTTCCAGCCAGTGACTCAGAAGTGCAGGGAGGTCTCAAAGGCCCTCTCGGGCCCACAACTCTGCTGAACTGTCTCCACCCTCTGCTGTGTCCATCAGTCACCCAGGCTACCTTAGCTAGATGAGGCTGTCGTGGCAGTGTGACCCGGGTGTCCCCAGAACCCAGTTTTTGCATTTATTTCCCATCCAGCTACCCCGTGCCAGCCCCTGACTTGGGACGGCGGTGGGGGCGGGGGTTGGGGGGAAGGCCAGAGGCTGGGCCCAGCTCCCAGCAGCCCAGGCTCCTGGACAGGCCCCTTGGCATTCTAGGCCCTTCTGGGGACCCCAGGGCCAGCTGTGTGTCAGGCCTGGGACAAGGGTTATGAGACAGGAAACCGAGGTGTTCACTGGTTGTGTTTGCTGCCCAGGGTCACACAGCCAGAGAGCCGGCACGACAGAGATTTGAAGGCAGTTCTGAGCAGGGCGCCGGGTGGGGGTGGGGGGCTCAGTCAGTTGAGCATCCAATTCTTGATTTCAGCTCAGGTCATGATCCCGGGGTTATGGGATCAATCCCTCTATCAGTCTCTGCACTGAGTGTGGAGCCTGTTTGGGATTCTCTCTCTCTCTCTCTCTCTCTCTCTCTCTCTCTTTCCTCCCCCACCCGTGCTCTCTCCCTAAAATAAAAAAAACTTTTTTACATTTTTTAAACATTTGTTGACTTCTGAGAGACAAAGCATGAGCAGGGGAGGGGCAGAGAGAGAGACAAGAATCTGAAGCAGGCTCCACGCTCTGAGCCGTCAGCACAGAGTATGATGTGGGGCTTGAACCCACGAACCATGAGATCACGGCTTGAGCCAAGGTCGAATGCTTAGCTGACTGAGCCACCCGGGCGCCCCACATTAAAAAAATTTTTTTAATAAATAAAAGAGGGGCACCCGGGTGGCTCAGTTGGTTAAGCATCTGACTCTTTTTTGGCTCAGATCATGATCTCGCAGTTTGTGGGTTCAAGCCCTGCATTGGGTTCTGTGCTGACAGCGCGGAGCCTGCTTGCGATTCTCTCTCTCTCCCTTGCTCTCTGCCCCTCACCCTCTCACGCTCTCTCTCAAAAAAATAATTAATTAAAAAAATAAGTAAATAAAAGGAAAAGAGGAAGGAACGAGGACGTGACAGAAGAAACTGGTAGACAGGGGTGCCTGGGTGGCTCAGTCAGTTAAGCGTCCGACTTCGGCTCAGGTCGTGATCTCACGGTTCGTGGGTTCGAGCCCCACGTCGGGCTCTGTGCTGACAGCTCAGAGCCTGGAGTCTGCTTCAGATTCTGTGTCTCCCTCTCTCTCTGACCCTCCCCTGCTCACGCTGCCTCTCTTTCTCTGTCTCAGAAAAAAAAAAAAATTAAAAAAAGAAAAGAAGAAGAAACTTGTAGACAAAGGGGTGGAAGGAAGGCCTCCAGCGACAGCCACCCGGAGGTCAGAAGTCACAGCCGCACAGCTTGTGTGTCCTGTCTTATACACGACCTGGTTTGTTTGAATTTATTCATTTACTTGCGGATCATTCCTCTGCCCCGCGGAATGTGTGCCGTTCCCACTGGAGCCAAGCATGGGATAGGCGTTCGGTAATTATTTATTGAATGAATTAATGTTTTTTTTTAAATATTTTTATTTATTTCTAGGAGAGAGAGAGAGAGCGAGAGCGTGAGCAGGGGAGGGTCAGAGAGAGAGGGAGACACAGACTCTGAAACAGGCT